>NC_041380.1:573114009-573201584 GCF_002162155.2 Triticum dicoccoides
CCACGCTGCCACCGCGGTCATCCTCGCCGGCCGCGCCTCCATCTCCGGCCACCACCGCCGCGGCTCCAGCTCCGCGCCTCTTCCTCCACGCCGGCGTCCTCCGCGGCAAGTCCCACGCCTCCCCGACAAACTCCTGCAACCTCGAAGCTCCGGCCGACGATCCTCGTTATCCATGCGTGAACAGTGGATTTGGATCTGAGATCTCGTTCGGGTTGACTTTTGCCCGAAACCCTAGCTCATATGCTCATGTTCATCGCATCGTAACTCTGCATCCGTAGCTCCGTTTTGGGCATATAGCATATCAAAATGTTCGCCTTAGAGAGCACATCATTTCATTCCATTACATCATTTTCATTTGAGTTCATATTGATGCCCGAAATGCTGTTGGAAGAGGGCTACTTGAGATAATTGTCACATCTTCTACTCCATTTAGCTATTTGTCATTTTTGCCATGATTATTGTGTGCATGATATGCCCATGAGCTCTACATATGTTTTGTTAAGGGTTTTGCCATCTTTCCAGAGGTGTAACCCATGCATTTTTGTGTTGTGTGTGGTGACTAGCACGAGCTTGCAAAGTGAGGCACTTGGTAATGCTGATTTCAGGGACTTAGCATTTCCACTAAGTCCTTGAGCTGTTTATCTCATGTTACCATATGTTCACGTTGTTTCCGAGTGATCCGTGCCTCTTTTGAGGATGATCAGTAAGGATGTTTTGTTAATCTTGTAGTGCTTTATCCATCGATGTCTTTGTTTGCAATTATGGATCACCCTAGCTTGAGTCAATCGAGCTCTACTTTTGCTACTTCGTGAATCTGGGCAGATTTTCTACTTGTTAGCAATTTTGCCGATGATGTTGTAGTTGATCCGTGCATGCTATGCCATTGTTCTTGCCATGTCTAGCTTGCATTTTGTATATTCTTGATGGGTGTATGCTTAGATTATCATGACTTGCTCCGTAGTGAGTGCATCGAGCTCGTAAACATGCCTACTTGATATCTGTTTTCAGCATGCTCCAGTTTTCACTAAGTCTGAGAACTGATTATGCTTTTGCTATGTTCACATGCTTGCAAATGTGTTTTCTGATCCCTTTTGGCTCAAGGTCACTAAGAGACTTTTGTTAAGCTTTTTGAGTAGCTCCATGCCATGTTTTACTTTGCCATGTTTAGGTCCTGTAGTATGTAGTTTCGTTGCTCCAAAGAGTGCTACCTGATCTGAGATTTCAGACAAGTGTTGATTTCACTAAGTCTGAAATCTGTTTACCATATGCATTTTTGCCATGCCTGTTTGAACCTGTTAATGGATGAATTGGCCGTAGCTCAGTGCTAGACTTTTGTTAAGCATCTTGAATGCATCCCTGCCATATATTTTGTTGCCATGTTTGAGTGTTGTAGCATGTTCATCTCATTGTATTTAGATGGCTACTTCCTGTAAATCGCAGATCGTGGTCATATTTGAATCGCTTGCCATTTCCAAACCGTAACTCCGATTCCGGCGTTCTTTATATCATTTTCAAGCGATTTCATCTCATCTTTACAGTGGCACACTTGGATTTCCAAGTTGAGGCCAGGTTCATGCATTACTTGTCACATCTTGCATATGCATCTCGCATCGCATCCCGCATAGCATACCATGTTTGCATCATATTGTTTGATCCTTGCACGTGGTTGATTGTGTTCCGTTTGCTTGTTTGTCTTGTTTGGGTAGAGCCGGGAGACGAGTTCGCTAACGAGGAGCCCGTTGAGTTTGCTTTCGAGGATCCAGTCAACTCTGACAACTTTGCAGGCAAGATAATCATACCCTCGAAATCACTACTATCTTTGCTATGCTAGATTGCTCGCTCTTTTGCTATGCCAATGTTACGATGCCTACCATTTGCTTTCAAGCCTCCCAAATTGCCATGTGGAAGCTCTAACCCACCATGTCCTAGCAAACCGTTGATTGGCTATGTTACCGCTTTGCTCAACCCCTCTTATAGCGTTGCTAGTTGCAGGTGAAGATTGGAGGCCGTTCCGTGTTGGAACATTTATTTACTTGTTGGGATATCACTATATTGCCATGTTATCTTAATGCATCTATATACTTGGTGAAGGGTGGAAGGCTCGGCCTCTCTCCTAGTGTTTTGTTCCACTCTTGCCGCCCTAGTTTCCGTCATATCGATGTTATGTTCCCGGATTTTGCGTTCCTTACGCGGTTGGGTTATAATGGGAACCCCTTGATAGTTCGCCTTGATTAAAGCTTTTCCAGCAATGCCCAACCTTGGTTTTACTATTTTCCACCTAGCCTCTTTTTCCCTTGGGTTTCCGGAGCCCGAGGGTCATCTTATTTTAAACCCCCCCGGGCGAGTGCTCCTCTGAGTGTTGGTCCACCTGTCAGCTGCCGGTGGCCACCAGGGGCAACTCTGGGCTGGCCTACTCGTACCTAAGACAATCTGAGTGTGCCCGGAGAAAGAGATATGTGCAGCTCCTATCGGGATTTGTCAGCACATTCGGGCGGTGTTGCTGGTCTTGTTTTAACCTGTTGAAGTGTCTTGAAGAACCGAGATACCAGTCTGATCGGAACGTCTTGGGAGGAGGTCTATTCCTTCGTTGACCGTGAGAGCTTGTCATGGGCTAAGTTGGGACTCCCCTGCAGGGATTTGAACTTTCGAAAGCCGTGCCTGCGGTTATGGGCAGATGGGAATTTGTTAATGTCTGGTTGTAGATAACTTGAACCTTAACTTAAATAAAATGAATCAACTGAGTGTGTTACCGTGATGGCCTCTTCTCGGTGGAGTCCGGGAAGTGGACACGGTGTTGGAGTAATGCTTGCGCAGGATGTTCTCTAGATTACTCGCTCGCGCTTTGCCTCCTCTTCTCGCTCTCTTCTGCGAATAGGATAGCCACCATATATTCTAGTCGCTCGCTGCAGCTCCACATATATTTACCTTGCCTTACCTATTAAGCTTAAATAGTCTTGATCACGAGGGTGCAAGATTGATGAGTCCCTGTGGCTCACAGATTACTATTACACCAGATGCAGGGCCTGATGATTCCGCTCCAGGTGACGCGCTCGAGCTCAAGTGGGAGTTCGACGAGGACTCTCAACGTTACTATGTTTCCTTTCCTGATGATCAGTACTGGTGCCCTATTGGGGGTGATCGGGACCGTGTCGCATGTTAGGTTGTCTTTTATTTTGGTGCCGTAGTCGGGCCATGAGTGTTTGGATGATTTAATGTTATTTATGTACCTTGATTGACGTGGCGAGTGTAAGCCAACTATGTTATCCCCTTTTATTAATTATATTACATGGGATGTTTGTGAAGATTATCTAACTTGCGACATATGCCCTCAATGCAATTATGCCTCTAAGTCGTGCCCCGACATGTGGGAGATATAGTCGCATCGAGGGTGTTACAAGTTGGTAATCAGAGCCTTCCCCAACCTTAGGAGCCCCATTACTTGATCGTTTTTAGCAGCCGAGTTGTGTCTAGAAAAATGTTTTGAGTAATTTAGGAATTATATATCGGAGAGTTTAGGAATTCTTTTTACTTCCCAGTCTCCTCATCGCTCTGGTAAGGCATCCTGACGTAGAGTTTTGACTCTTCTCTTCTCAAATTTCACTAATTTTTTTCTTCAGGATCACGCGGGTATCTTGGAATCGTTCCGATGGTTTTATGATGAGAACATTGTCTTGGTGCCTCCTGTCAAGGGTTTTGTGGAAGTGTCCCGGGGAGTTGAGCTCTGTGGTGTTGTCATCATAATTTTATCGTTGCAGTTCTGGAATACCTGAGTTTAGTACGCCGACATTGAAAATCTCTTTTATGCAGTTCGTTGGTGAGATAACCTCGACACCACCCAGTACTGGGGCGGGAGTTCGGGAGTATCGCCATAACTTGTATAACAGATGCTTTTCGAAGGTTGAGGTAGATGGTTTCCGAAGTTTTCTCGGTTATGTGTTGAATGATGGATACAGCTGGATGTAGGATTTGCTAGATTTGGGTGAGATATTATGCTTCCCCTGTATCCCCAACACCTGATTGCATAACTGGAAAGGTTCGGGAGTTTCATAGGTGGGAATTCTTGTAGCTCTAGTTCTTCTTCCACGGATATTTGGTTTGAGATTGGGATTTCTTACCAATTATTCATTCTTGATCCGTTCCTTGTTGATTTATTTCTCTACCTCAATTCTACGTGACTTCTCAATTTATGGATATGTGACCATTTCAAGAGGAATGCATTCGTTCATTTTGTTCGGATGTGAAGACTATATGTTGCAATTTTCATTCCGTTGGATTCAGCTTCAATATTTGTCTATCAATGTGCTGATGGATGTTAACCTCTTCAGGATGGCTCCTCCAACACGCACGACTCCGAATCCTGATCCGCCACCACCTCCACCTCCTCCGGAGGCATGGCAAGCTGTGATGGCCGCAACCAATGCAAACACATAGTTGATCATGCAAATTCTTCAAGAGCGCAATCAAGGCAACCAAGGGAACCAAGGCAACAATCAGAATCACTTTGCTACACTCAACCAGTTCCTTGCTAATGGGCCAGAGACTTTTAGCAATTGTGTTGAGGCAACTGATGCTGACGATTGGCTCGTGGATCTGTGCAAGCATTTCGAGTGCAGTAACGTCAGGCCTGAGGACTTCGTCAAGTTCGCTTCCTTCCAACTCAAAGATCAAGCTGCAGAATGGTTCCAGCAGTACAAGGATTCCAGAGGTGGACGTGTGATCACTTGGGATGAATTCCGCCAAGATTTCAGAGCTCACCATATCCCTCAGAGCGTGGTTGAAAGCAAGCGTGAGGAATTCCGCAACCTGAAGCAAGGCTCTTTGTCTGTCTATGAATACAACAAGTTGTTTCAGAAGCTCGCCCGCTTTGCCAAGCAGGACGTACCTGATGAGAAGAGCATGATATACCAGTTCAGGGGTGGTCTCAGAGAAGAAATTCAGCTAGCTCTTGTTCTCTTTGAACCCTTGAGGTACGATGAGTTCTACAACATGGCACTGAAGCAAGAGGCCGCTCAATTGAGGTGTGATGCTTCCAAGAAGCGAGTCGGAGATGCTACTCCTTCTTCCTCTACTCAAGTGGCCAAGCAGCAGAAGTATTGGCTTCCTCCTCCTTCGTTCCGTCAGCCGTATCAGCAGAAGAGAAAAGGTGGCAGTGGATCTTCCCACCCACCCAACCCTGGCTTTCAGAACAAGAATTCGTCTCAAGCTCGAAGATCGAGTGCTCCATACCACCGTCCGCTTTCAGAGGTCACGTGCCACAAGTGCCAACAGAAGGGTCACTATGCCAACAAGTGTCTCAACCAGAGGCGTCTTCCTCCTCCTCCTCCTGTGAGATCGGCAAGTACAATTGTGGTCAAGCATAACCCCAAGCACGCCAAGGTCAACTTGATGAACGCAGCTCAGGCATAGGATTCGTCAGATGTCATCATGGGTAACCTTCCTATTAATGATATTCCTGCAAAAGTTCTTTTTGACACGGGTGCATCGCATTGTTTCATCTCGAGACCGTTTTCATCTAAGTATGGTTTGGCTTTGCAAATTTTGCCTAGTCCATTAGTAGTTGTCTCTCCCGGTAGGCGCATGCATGCTAACTCCATTGCTCTGGATGTTACTATCACCTTGGGCGACTACAAGTTTCTATCTTCTCCTACGGTTCTTGGTGACTCGGATATTGATCTTATTCTCGGGATGGATTGGCTTTCTAAGCACAAGGCGCATCTTGATTGTGCTTCCAGGCAGATTCAATTGACTCATTCATCTAAGGATGTAATTGTCTTTGCCGCTCGGGATAATACCATCCGTCTGTTTTCTCTCAATGAGAAGGGTGAACTGGATGCTATCTCACAAATTCCAGTCGTTTACGAATATCAAGACGTCTTTCCAGAAGAGCTTCCAGGAATGCCTCCGCACCGGCCAGTTGAATTCGTTATTGATCTTGAGCCTGGCACGGAACCAGTGTGCAAGCGTCCTTACAAGCTCGGACCTGAAGAGTTGAAGGAGCTGAAGAAGCAACTCGATATTCAAGAAAGAATGGGTCTCATCCGGCCTAGTTCTTCTCCGTGGGGTTGTGGTGTTCTTTTTGTGAAGAAGAAGGATGGAACGGACCGACTTTGTGTTTATTACCGTCCATTGAACAAGAAGACCATCAAGAACAAATACCCACTTCCCAACATAAACGAGCTGTTCGAACAACTCAAAGGTGCCCAAGTATTCTCCAAGCTTGATATCCGTATGGGTTATCATCAGATTCGTATCCGTGAGCAAGATATTCCCAAGACGGCTTTCAGGACAAGCTATGGTTCATATGAATACACTGTCATGTCTTTTGGCCTCGTCAACGCTCCTCCGACGTTCTCTCGCATGATGAACTTCATCTTCAACGCCTACACCAATGACTTTGTTTTGGTCTATCTCGACGACATTCTGGTTTTCTCGAAGAACAAGGAAGATCATGCCAAGCACTTGCGTTTGGTGCTCGATAAGCTCAGAGAACACCAGTTCTACGCCAAGTTCTCCAAGTGCGAATTTTGGCTCGATGAGGTTCTTTATCTTGGTCATATCATCTTTGCCAAGGGCATTGCGGTGAATCCTGAGAAGGTGTCTGCAATTGTGAATTGGGAACCTCCTCAGAACGTGAAGCAACTCTGCAGCTTCCTCGGTCTTGCAAGCTACTATCGCAGATTCGTTGAAAACTTTTCTAAGATCACGAAGCCTCTCTCTAATCTTCTTCAGAAGCATGTCAAGTACGTTTGGTCTCCGGAGTGTGACATTGCTTTCAACACTTTGAAAGAGAAGTTGATCACTGCTCCAGTTCTGACTCCGCCTGATGAATACAAGCCGTACGAGGTCTTTTGTGATGCCTCTCTCCAAGGTCTTGGCGCAGTGTTGATGCAAGAGAAGAAAGTTGTTGCTTATACCTCTCGCCAGTTGAAGCCCAATGAGAAGAACTACCCCACTCATGATCTCGAGTTGGCGGCAGTTGTGCATGCTCTTTTGACTTGGAGACATCTCTTATTGGGAAGAAAAGTGGACATTTTCACTGATCACAAGAGTCTCAAGTACATCTTCACTCAGCCTAATCTCAACCTCAGGAAAACTCGATGGGACGAAATGATTCAAGAGTATAATCCGAGTATCGAGTATACTCCAGGCAAGGCCAATGTGATTGCTGACGCATTGAGCAGGAAGGCTTATTGCAACAGTCTGATTCTCAAGCCTTATAAACCCGAGCTTTGTGAAGCTTTCCGCAAACTTAATCTGCAAGTTGTTCCTCAAGGTTTCCTCGCCAACCTTCAAGTCTCTCCTACCTTGGAAGACCAGATTCGCCAAGCCCAGCTTCTTGATGCTATGGTGAAAAAGGTGAAGATTGGGATTGCCAATAGTCAACCCAAGTACAAGTGCTACCGCCTTGATGACAAGGATACTCTCTTCTTCGAGGATCGTATTGTTGTGCCCAAAGGTGAACTTCATAAAGTGATCATGAACGAGGCTCACAATTCTCTCCTCTCCATCCACCCTGGGAGCACGAAGATGTATCAGGACCTTAAGCAGGCTTATTGGTGGACTCAAATGAAGCGCGAGATTGCTCAATTCGTGAACAAATGTGATGTCTGCAGAAGAGTGAAGGCAGAACACCAAAGGCCAGCTGGTCTCCTCCAACCTCTTGCCATTCCAGAATGGAAGTTTGACCACATTGAGATGGACTTCGTGACCGGGTTTCCAAAGTCCAAGTGTGGCAATGATGCTATATTTGTTGTCATCGACCAACTCACTAAAGTGGCTCACTTTCTTCCTATCAAAGAGTCAATCACTGTAGCTCAATTGGCAGAACTCTATACCTCTCGAATTGTCTCTCTGCACGGTATTCCTCAAGTGATCTCTTCAGACCGTGGTAGCATCTTTACCTCCAAGTTTTGGTATTCTATTCAGAAGGCCATGGGCACCAACATCCGCTTCAGCACAGCTTTCCATTCTCAAACTAGCGGTCAAGTCGAGCGTGTCAACCAGATTGTGGAAGATATGCTCAGGGCTTGTGTGATCTCCTTCGGCATGAAGTGGGAGGATTGTCTTCCTTATGCTGAATTCTCCTACAACAACAGTTTTCAAGCAAGTTCGGGTAAGGCCCCATTTGAAATTCTGTATGGCAGGAAGTGTTGTACCCCTCTCAACTAGTCTGAAACTGGTGAATGTCAGCTTCTCGTAAATGACTTAATCACAGAGGCAGAGGAAATGTGCAAATTCATTCGAGATAACCTCTAAGCAGCCCAATCCCGCCAGAAGAGCTACTATGATAGTAAGCACCGTGATTTGGCTTTCGAGATCAGAGATCATGTTTACCTCTGCGTCTCTCCAATGAAAGGTACTCGTCGCTTCGGTATCAAAGGGAAGCTTGCCCCCAGATATGTGGGACCTTTCAAGATTGTCAGCAAGAGAGGCGATCTCGCCTATCAACTCGAGATTCCTTCAAACTTTGCAAATGTGCATGACATGTTCCATGTCTCTCAGCTCCGAAAGTGCTTCAAGACTCTTGACCGCATCATCAACTTCGAGGACATTGAGCTCCAAGAAGATCTCTCTTATCATGAGCACCCAGTGGCTATTCTTGAAGAGACTGAACGCAAGACTCGCAAAAAGTCAATCAAATTCCTCAAAGTCAAGTGGTCACACCATTCCGACCGTGAAGCTACCTGGGAACGCGAGGATCACCTCCGTTGTGAGTACCCGGCATTCTTTCAGTCCTAGATCTCGGGACGAGATCCTTTCGTAGTGGTGGAGTGTTGTAACACCCCGGATGTAACTTACCCAATATGTACTCCAACTTTTGCCGTTTCCGGCCTTAAGTTATTTTATTTTCTCGGGTTCGGGTTTTGTCTCCATGTGTCGTTATCGTTGTCATGCATCTCATATCATGTCATCACGTGCATTGCATTTGCATACGTGTTCATCTCATGCATTCGAGCATTTTCCCCGTTGTCCGTTTTGCATTCCAGCGCTTCGTTCTCCTCCGGTGGTCATTTCTACCTTTCTTTCATGTGTGGGGATTAAACATTTCCGGATTGGACCGAGACTTGCCAAGCGGCCTTGGTTTACTACCGGTAGACCGCCTGTCAAGTTTTGTACCATTTGGACTTCGTTTGATGCTCCAACGGTTAACCGAGGGACCGAAAAGGCCTCGTGTGTGTTGCAGCCCAACACCCCTCCAATTTAGCCCAAAACCCACCAAAACTCTCTCCATCATCTAGAGCGTTCAATCACGATCGCGTGGCTGAAAACCGCACCTCATTTGGACACTCCTAGCTCCTTCTATGCCTATTTAAAGACACCCCCCCGAAGATCTCCTTCTCCTTCCCCCGAAAAAAAACCCTAGATCCAAATCATCATCGCGCGCCGCCGGACAGAGCCGCCACCGACGGACACGTCTGAATCTCCACCCCGCCGCCATGTGTCTCCACGCCGTTGGTCCGCACCCCGCGCCCACATCGCCACCGCGCGCCTCCACCACCGCCCGCACCACGCACCCATGCGCCCGCCGCCTCCTTCGCCGTCTCCGGCGGCCGGACGCCACCGCGCCGCCACCGGACGCCACCCCTCCGGCCACCGTGGTCATCCTCGCCGGCCGCGCCTCCATCTCCGGCCACCACCGCCGCGGTGCGGCAAGTCCCACGCCTCCCCGACGAACTCCGGCGACCTCGAAGCTCCGTCCGACGATCCTCGTTATCCGTGCGTGAACAGTGGATCTGGATCTGAGATCTCGTTCGTGTTGACTTTTGCCCAAAACCCTAGCTCATATGCTCATGTTCATCGCATCGTAACTCTGCATCCGTAGCTCCGTTTTGGGCATATAGCATATCAAAATGTTCGTCTCAGAGAGCACATCATTGTGTTGTGTGTGGTGACTAGCACGAGCTTGCAAAGTGAGGCACTTGGTAATGCTGATTTCAGGGACTTAGCATTTCCACTAAGTCCCTGAGCTGTTTATCTCATGTTACCATATGTTCATATTGTTTCCGAGTGATCCGTGCCTCTTTTGAGGATGATCAGTAAGGATGTTTTGTTAATCTTGTAGTGCTCTATACATCCATGTATTTGTTTGCAATTATGGAGCACCCTAGCTTGAGTCAATCGAGCTCTACTTTTGCTACTTCGTGAATCTGGGCAGATTGTCTACTTGTTAGCAATTTTGCCGATGATGTTGTAGTTGATCCGTGCATGCTATGCCATTGTTCTTGCCATGTCTGGCTTGCATTTTGTGTATTCTTGATGGTTGTATGCTTAGATTATCATGACTTGCTCCGTAGTGAGTGTATTGAGCTCGTAAACATGCCTACTTGATATCTGTTTTTAGCATGCTCCAGTTTTCACTAAGTCTGAAAACTGATTATGCTTTTGCTATGTTCACATGCTTGCAAATGTGTTTTCTGATCCCTTTTGGCTCAAGGTCACTAAGGGACTTTTGTTAAGCTTTTTGAGTAGCTCCATGCCATGTTTTACTTTTCCATGTTTAGGTCCTGTAGCATGTGGTTTCGTTGCTCCAAAGAGTGCTACCTGATCTGAGATTTCAGACAAGTGTTAATTTCACTAAGTCTGAAATCTGTTTACCATATGCATTTTTGCCATGCTTGTTTGAACCTGTTAATGGATGAATTGGCCGTAGCTCAGTGCTAGACTTTTGTTAAGCATCTTGAATGCATCCCTGCCATGTATTTTGTTGCCATGTTTGAGTGCTGTAGCATGTTCATCTCATTGCATTTAGATGGCTACTTGCTGTAAATCGCAGATCGTGGTCATATTTGAATCGCTTGCCATTTCCAAACCGTAACTCCGATTCCGGCGTTCTTTATATCGTTTTCAAGCGATTTCATCTCATCTTTCCAGTCGCACACTTGGATTTCTAAGTTGGGGCCAGGTTCATGCATTCGTTGTCACATCTTGCATATGTATCCCGCATCGCATCCCGCATAGCATACCATGTTTGCAACATATTGTTTGATCCTTGCACGTGGTTGATTGTGTTACGTTTGCTTGCTTGTCTTGTTTGGGTAGAGCCGGGAGACGAGTTAGCTAACGAGGAGCCCGTTGAGTTTGCTTTCGAGGATCTAGTCAACTCTGACAACTTTACAGGCAAGATGATCATACCCTCGAAATCACTACTATCTTTGCTATGCTAGATTGCTCGCTCTTTTGCTATGCCATTGCTCCTCTGAGTGTTGGTCCACCTGTTAGCTGCCGGTGGCCACCAGGGGCAACTCTAGGCTAGCCAACCCGTACCTAAGACAATCTGAGTGTGCCCTGAGAAAGAGATATGTGCAGCTCCTATCGGGATTTGTCGGCACATTCGGGCGGTGTTGCTGGTCTTGTTTTAACCTGTCGAAGTGTCTTGAAGAACCAAGATACCGAGTCTGATCGGAACGTCTCGGGAGGAGGTCTATTCCTTCGTTGACCGTGAGAGCTTGTCATGGGCTAAGTTGGGACTCCCCTGCAGGGATTTGAACTTTCGAAAGCCGTGCCCGCAGTTATGGGCAGATGGGAATTTGTTAATGTCCGGTTGTAGATAACTTGAACCTTAACTTAAATAAAATGAATCAACTGAGTGTGTTACCGTGATGGCCTCTTCTCGGTGGAGTCCGGGAAGTGGACACGGTGTTGGAGTAATGCTTGCGCAGGATGTTCTCTAGATTACTCGCTCGCGCTTTGCCTCCTCTTCTCGCTCTCTTTTGTGAATAGGATAGCCACCATATATGCTAGTCGCTCGCTGCAGCTCCACATATATTTACCTTGCCTTACCTATTAAGCTTAAATAGTCTTGATCGCGAGGGTGCGAGATTGCTGAGTCCCTGTGGCTCACAGATTACTATTACACGAGATGCAGGGCCTGATGATTCCACTCCAGGTGACGCGCTCAAGCTCAAGTGGGAGTTCGACGAGGAGTCTCAGCGTTACTATGTTTCCTTTCCTAATGATCAGTAGTGGTGCCCTGTTGGGGGTGATCGGGACCGTGTCGCATGTTGGGTTGTCTTTTATTTTGGTGCCGTAGTCGGGCCATGAGTGTTTGGATGATGTAATGTTATTTATGTACCTTGATTGACGTGGCGAGTGTAAGCCAACTATGTTATCTCCCCTTTTATTAATTATATTACATGGGATGTTTGTGAAGATTACCTAACTTGCGACATATGCCTTCAATGCGATTATGCCTCTAAGTCGTGCCCCTACACATGGGAGATATAGTCGCATCGAGGGTGTTACAATCATGCACGAGGTACAGAGCGAAGTCATCTCCAAAGGACCTTTTAGTCTGTTGTCTCTTGCTAATTCTGGGAGCTACTTCGTTATCATCCCCCTCAGTTGGATTATAAAAGGAGTACTTTCCGGTTCAGGCTCGGGTTCAAATTCTCTTTGTATAGTTGGTTGACTAGTGGATGCTCTATTTTCCTTCATTGGAAAGATGTTCTCAAAGAAGGTAGCGTCTCGAGATTCTATCACAGTGTTAGTGTCCACATCAGAAAACTCGGACTTGACTACCAAGAACCTATAAGCGTTGCTATTATGTGCGTAACCTAGAAAGATACAATCAACAATCTTAGGTCCCAATTTTCGTTTCTTACATACATGTACATTAACCTTGGCTAAACAGCCCCAAGCACGTAAGAAACGCAGAGTTGGTTTGTGTCCTTTCCATCCTTCATGTGGAGTTGTATCTCCTTTTGATGAAGGAACTCTATTGAGAACATAACATGCAGCCAACGCAGCCTCTCCCCACCATGACTTAGCTAAACCGGCACTGTCCAACATGGCATTTACCAAGTCCGTAAGTGTTCGGTTTTTGCGTTCAGCCACTCCATTTGATTGGGGCGAGTAGGGAGGGGTTACCTCATGGATAATTCCATGCGCCGCACAAAATTCGGGAAACTCATGTGAGACATACTCTCCCCCTCTGTCATACCTTAAGCGTTTGATCTTCTTCTCTAATTGGTTTTCTACCTCAACTTTGTAGATCTTAAAGCAGTTCAACGCCTCATCTTTCGTTTTTACTAGATAAATATGACACCACTTAGTCGCATCATCTATCAATGTCATCATATATCCTTTCCCTGCCTTAGTCAAAACTCCATTCATCTCACACAAATCTGAATGGATTAAATCTAGAGGTGAAAGGCTTTTCTCCCCAATAGGTTTAAACGGTTTTCAGGGTTGCTTTGCTTGCACACAAGCCTGACACTTAGATCCACGGACTATCGAGACATTCAGAATTAAATTAAGCTTGCATAACCGAACAATGCGATCAAAATTTATATGACACAAACGAGAGTGCCAAACAGCAACATCTCCAACATTTATTCCAGAATGTGAAGAACAAGATAAATTGTTTACGACATTACAGTCGTCTAGAATAGAAAGGCGGAACAAGCCTCCACTGTTATAGCCTTTTCCAATAAACAAACCAAATTTCGAAATAACAAACTTATTCGACTCAAACACCAGCTTGTAGCCATCACGGCACAACAGTGAATGAGAAAGCAGGTTCCTATTTATTCCTGGGACATGCCGGACGTTCTTCAGCGACAAACTCTTCCCCGAGGTAAGCCTCAGGTCAACTCTACCGGTTCCACAAACGGTTGCCCTTGTTTCATTCCCCATCACGATAGTGGAACCGCTGCAAGCCTGATAAGAAGAAAACAAGTTGTAGTCAGCACAAACATGCACATTAGCTCCAGTATCTATCCACCAATCAGTGGATTGACATGCAAGAAGGACACTAGGGACATACCTAGATCCTCCACCTGCCTCGCTAATGACAACATTCGCAGATGGCTGGCCTCCTTCCTTCCTGCCTTTGCGCATGCGGCACTTCCTGGCTATGTTCCCAGGCTCACCAGACACGAAGCAGTTGAAGTCACCCTTTTCTTTCTTCTTCTTCTTAAAGCCGGTGGTTTGTTTTGCCTTCCCTTTGTTCTTGTAATTCTTTGCACCGGAACTGCCAGCCCCACTTTGCACGACATTGGCATTCAGAACCGGCTGGGGAGGAGCTTTTTCCACATCTTTCGCTCTGGCCTTTTCCTCAACATCAAGAGTGGCGATGAGGCTTTCCACGGTCATCACCCCCCTCTTGTGTTTGAGAGTGGTGGCAAAGCTCCTCCAAGATGGAGGTAACTTGGCAATAATGCCCCCCACCACAAACTTGTCAGGCAGAATGACTCCAAAACCAGCGAGTTCCCCCACCAGGAGCTGGATCTCATGGGCTTGTGTCACAACCGAATTATTATCGGCCATCTTAAAATCGTGATATAGCTCATTAACATACAGTTCACGCCCAGCATCCGACTCTCCATATTTCCTGTCGAGCGCTTCCCAAACAAGGGCAGGACTAGCAAAGTTCATATATATGTCACAAAGATGATCGGTCATGAGGGAGAGAAGACAACCCATGGCCGTGTCTGAAGACACCTCAAAATCATGCTGTTGTCCCTGCGTGAGTGGCCTCTCAATGGTGGGTGAAATCACCCACCACAAGTTCATGCTCATAAGCCAGAAGTTCACACGGGTCTACCATCTTTTGAAGTTCTCACCCCCAAACCTCTCAGGTTTCATCACATCGCTTGGTCCAGCCATTGCACAGTAATAAAGTTTCTGAACTGTTGGAAATATGGCAGGTATTACAATTAATATAATTCCGAATTTATGTGAGACTGATGACAAGGACAGATCTAACAGATCTATACATGCAATCACATAGATGAAATCTAGCAGAGTAAATGAAATCGACATGGACTGAAGTCCCATAACAAGATCACATAAATATAACCGATCACAAGGGATATCTTACGGCAGGGTTGATGATGAGATCGCAGTGAAGACGGGGATGTCGATGGAGAGTTGATGATGAACTGATCGCAGTGCAGACAGACGTAATCGAAGAAGATTGAGCAGCCGTGCGGATGCACTGCCCAGAAACTTTATCGCCCGGCTACCGATGCAGGTCGCTGATGCCTGGGAAAGTCCGGAGACTACTGCTCTCCTCGCCCTGCTGCACGGCAGGGAGAGGATCGGCGAAGGTCGACGGCGGCGGCGCAGATGAGAACGAGTTAGGGTTGTGTTTTTGTTCGAGTGTCTCTGGCAAGTAGGACGTCTCCCTCTTATAGACTCGGATGGATAAACCCCACGCAGCACGATCTACCTATATCCTAGGATCCGCCCCCTGGGATATCTCCATCACGAATGAACCTGTAACCGCACGCAAACGTGCGAGTCTATGCTCGGTTCGTGCGTGAGAAAGACGCGGGTGGATAAGAGTAAAAACTGCGCGATAAAAATAACAAAAAATGCATTTTATTAGGCCACGGGCGCGCTCGCCTCGCCAAAGCCCCAAGTCACGAGTCACGCATAATTAAACGCGAATAAATGGGAAACGCGAGCGCGCGCGCGCACGTGTGTGCGCGTGTGGTGTACACTTGCATCTTTAGTCATCCCAATCAATGGAACCATGAGAGGCCCCCTTATAAGCAGGTAGAACTCTTGCTCCCTTAGCGATGTGGGACTAAACTCCCACATGGCTGTCCACCCCCTTGACTTCTCTCCAAATCTGAAATTAATTTGGGCCCAATCTCTGTATAAAGCCCATTAATTCCAACAATCCCCACCAGGAAGTCAAGGTCTGCAATTTGTTCTCATCTGGCTTTTATATACCAGTTTTAAAAGTATAGACCCGTCTCGTGTTGAACTATACCTAGAACTCCATGATCCACTCCTCTTACAACTAGGCAATGGACACTGCCTTGAATTGCCAGTCTTGTGTAGAAGAGATTCACCTGAAGGCATCACCGATACTAGGCCGCCTTGATCCACGCCTAAGGTTTGGAGCGTTACGGTCGTGCTCCCTAGTCCCTTAGTGAGCTCATTAGAGATCACCCAAATCTCATGTACTGCGACCTCACAGCTAAGCTCACATAGGTGTGTTCTTTCAAGAATACTCTGCAGGACGGTATCTTTCCGAAGTGTTTCGGCATTAGAGCATATTAAGACAGAAGTCAGCCTCCCATGCAGTACTTAGAGTACTCATCTCATCGGGAAATGGAAGATACATATGTACTCTCTCCTGTTGCTCCAACAACTTGTTTTTCCCTTTTCCTAATTCACGGGATCTCCGATCACATAGGCCGGGTTTCTGTAGTTGTGCAACTCAGGTGGGTCTCAAGCCCATTTCCCTTGATGCTCCATCTATGACTGAACGTGATAACCCCTTTGTAAAGGGATCCGCCAGGTTTTTGGTAGTGTTAATATAATCAACGGTGATCACTCCTTTACGTCTCAAATTCCTGACGGATTTGATGCGCCGTTTCACATGTCTTGATGACTTCAGATTGTCCTTTGAACTTTTAACCTTAGTGATCACGGTTTGGTTATCACAGTTCAGAAGGATTGCCGGAATTGGTTTTTCAACCATTGGCAAATCACTCAAGAGTTCACGCAGCCACTCTGCCTCAACAGTGGCTGAGTCAAGTGCTACAAGTTCAGCCTCCATAGTAGACCTCGTCAAGATAGTTTGCTTGCGAGACCTCCAAGAGATTGCAGCACCGCCAAAAGTAAATATATATCCACTACTGGCTTTGATCTCATCTGCATCTGAGATCCAGTTAGCATCACTATACCCTTCTTGTATATCAGGGTACCCTGTATAGTGGAGCCCATACGTTGTGGTTCCTCTCAAATACCTCATTACTCGTTCCAGCGCAATCCAGTGATCATTTCCCGGATTTGAATTAAACCGGCTCAATTTGCTAACGCAAATGAAATGTCAGGTCTAGTTGTAGCAGCAAGGTACATGAGAGAACCAACTATTTGGGAGTATTTTAGTTGCTCGACCCCTTGTCCTCTGTTCTTACGAAGCTTTAGACTTGGGTCATAGGGAGTTGGAGATGTTCTAGAGTCCTCAAAAGCAATCCGACTCAAGATTTTCTCCACATAATGAGACTGACTTAATGTAATCCCATTCTCATTCATTTGCAGCTTTATGTTTAAAATAACATCCGCCTCTCCCAAATCTTTCATATCAAAGTTTTGAGACAGAAAGGATTTAACATCATTTATAACATCCATATCGGTCCCAAAAATTAATATGTCATCAACGTATAAGCATAAGATTACACCCTTAACCCCACCATATTTATAGTACACACATTTGCCTCCTTCATTCACCACAAAGCCGGCCGAAGTGAGAGTTTTGTCAAATTTTTCATGCCACTTCTTCGGCGCCTGCTTGAGACGATAGAGTGATTTCTTCAATCTACACACCATGTTCTCTTGCCCGGTTGCGACAAAACCATCAGGTTGCTGCATATAAATTTCCTCATCAAGCTCTCCATTTAGAAAAGCCGTCTTCACATCCATTTGATGGATTAGGAATTTATAAGATGCTGCCAGAGCAATCAGCACCCAAATTGTAGTCATCCTAGCAACAGGCGAGTATGTATCAAAGAAATCCTCACCTTCCTTCTGGGTAAAACCCTTGGCCATGAGTCTAGCCTTATACTTTTCAATGGTACCATCAGGTCTTAACATCCTTTTAAATATCTATTTGCAACCAATAGGTTTATGACCCATCGGATGTGGACAGATTTCCCATGTTCCTTTAGTGAGAATGGAATCCATTTCACTTTGGACTGCCTCCTTCCAATCATCAACATCTAGGGATGCATATGCTTCAGAGAGAGTTCTGGGAACATCATCCACGAGGTACACAGCGAAGTCATCTCCAAAGGACCTTTTAGTCCGTTGTCTCTTGCTCCTTCTAGGAGCTACTTCGCTATCATCCTCCTCAGTTGGATTATACGGAGTTACAAAAGGAGTACTTTCCGTTTCAGGCTCGGGTTTAAATTCTCTTTGTATAGTTGGTTGACTAGTGGATGCTCTATTTTCCTTCATTGGAAAGATGTTCTCAAAGAAGGTAGCGTCTCGAGATTCTATCACAGTGTTAGTGTGCACATCAGAAAACTCAAACTTGACTACCAAGAACCTATAAGCGTTGCTATTATGTGCGTAACCTAGAAAGATACAATCAACAGTCTTAGGTCCCAATTTTCGTTTCTTGCATACAGGTACATTAACCTTGGCTAAACAGCCCCAAGCACATAAGAAACGCAGAGTTTGTTTATGTCCTTTCCATCCTTCATGTGGAATTGTATCTCCTTTTGATGAAGGAACTCCGTTGAGAACATAACATGCAGCCAACACAGCCTCTCCCCACCATGACTAAGCTAAACCGGCACTGTGCAACATGGCATTTACCAAGTCCGTAAGTGTTCGGTTTTTACGTTCAGCCACTCCATTTGATTGGGGCGAGTAGGGAGGGGTTACCTCATGGATAATTCCATGCTCTGCACAAATTCAGCAAACTCATGTGAGACATACTCTCCCCCTCTGTCAGACCTTAAGCATTTGATCTTCTTCTCTAATTGGTTTTCTACCTCAGCTTTGTAGATCTTAAAGGAGTTCAATGCCTCATCTTTCGTTTTTACTAGATAAATATGACACCACTTAGTCGCATCATCTATCAATGTCATCATATATCTTTTCCTTGCCTTAGTCAAAACTCCATTCATCTCACACAAATCTGAATGGATTAAATCTAGAGGTGAAAGGATTTTCTCCCCAATAGGTTTAAACGGTTTTCGGGGTTGCTTTGCTTGCACACAAGCCTGACACTTAGATCCACGGACTATCGAGACATTCGGAATTAAATTAAGCTTGCATAACCGAACAATGCGATCAAAATTTATATGACATAAACGAGAGTGCCAAACAGCAACATCTCCAACATTTATTCCAGAATATGAAGAACAAGATAAATTGTTTACGACATTACAGTCATCTAGAATAGAAAGGCGGAACAAGCCTCCGCTGTTATAGCCTTTTCAATAAACAAACCCAATTTCGAAATAACAAACTTATTCGACTCAAACACCAGCTTGTAGCCATCACGGCACAGCAGTGAACCAGAAATCAGGTTCCTATTTATTCCTGGGACATGCCAGACGTTCTTCAGCGACAAAGTCTTCCCCGAGGTAAGCCTCAGGTCAACTCTACCGATTCCATGAATGGTTGCCCTTGTTTCGTTCCCTATCACGATGGTGGAACCGCTGCAAGCCTGATAAGAAGAAAACAAGTTGTAGTCAGCACAAACATGCACATTAGCTCCAGTATCTATCCACCAATCAGTGGATTGACATGCAAGAAGGACACGAGGGACATACCTAGATCCTCCACCTGCCTCGCTAACGACAACATTCGTAGATGGCTGGCCTCCTTCCTTCCTGCCTTCGTGCATGCGGCACTTCCTGGCTATGTGCCCAGGCTCACCACACATGGAGAAGTTGAAGTCACCCTTTTCTTTCTTCTTCTTCTTAAAGCCGGTGGTTTGTTTTGCCTTCCCTTTGTTCTTGTAATTCTTTGCACCGGAACTGCCAGCCCCACTTTGCATGACATTGGCATTTAGAACCGGCTGGGGAGGAACTTTTTCTGCATCTTTCGCTCTGGCCTTTTCCTCAACATCAAGAGTGGCGATGAGACTTTCCACGGTCAGCACCTCCCTCTTGGGTTTGAGAGTGGTGGAAAAGCTCCTCCAAGATGGAGGTAACTTGGCAATAATGACCCCCACGACAAACTTGTCAGGCAGAACGACTCCAAAACCAGCGAGTTCCCCCACCAGGAGCTGGATCTCATGGGCTTGTGTCACAACCGAATTATTATCGGCCATCTTAAAATTGTGATACAGCTCATTAACATACAGTTCACGCCTAGCATCCGACTCTCCATATTTCTTGTCGAGCGCTTCCCAAACAAGGGCAGGACTAGCAAAGTTCATATATATGTCACAAAGCTGATCGGTCATGAGGGAAAGAAGACAACCCATGGCCGTGTCTGAAGACACCTCAAAATCACGTTGTTGTTCCTGCGTGAGTGGCCTCTCAACGGTGGGTGAAATCACCCACCACAAGTTCATGCTCATAAGCCAGAACTTCACATGGGTCTGCCATCTTTTGAAGTTCTCACCCCCAAACCTCTCAGGTTTCATCACATCGCTTGGTCTAGCCATTGCACAGTAATAAAGTTTCTGGACTGTTGGAAATATGGCAGGTATTACAATTAATATAATTCCGAATTTATGTGAGACTGATGACAAGGACAGATCTAACAGATTTATACATGCAATCACGTAGATGAAATCTAGCAGAGTAAATGAAATCGACATGGACTAAAGTCCCATAACAAGATCACATAAATATAAGCGATCACAAAGGATATCTTACAGCGGGGTTGATGATGAGATTGCAGTGAAGACGGGGATGTCGATGGAGTGTTGATGATGAACTGATTGCAGTGCAGACGAACGTAGTCGAAGAAGATTGAGCAGCCGTGCGGATGCACTGCCCAGAAACTTTATCGCCCGGCTACCCGTGCAGGTCGCCGATGCCAGGGAAAGTTTGGAGACTACTGCTCTCCTCGCCCTGCTGCACGACAGGGAGATTCGGCGAAGGTCGATGGCGGAGGCTTAGATGGGAATGGATTAGGGTTGTGTTTTTGTTCGAGTGCCTCTGGCGAGAAGGACGTCTCCCTCTTATAGACTCGGATGGATAAACCCCACGCAGCACGACCTGCCTATATCCTAGGATCCGCCCCCTGGGATATCTCCATCACGAACGAACCTATAACCGCATGAAAACATGCGAGTCTATCCTCGGTTCGTGCATGAGACAGACGCGGGTGGATAAGAGTAAAAACTGCACGATAAAAATAACAAAAAATGCATTTTATTAGGTCACAGTCGCACTCGCCTCGCGAAAGCTCAAAGTCATAAGTCACGCGTAATTAAATGCGATTAAATGCAAAATGTGAGCGAGCGCGCGCGCGCGTGTGCGCGCGTGTGGTGTACACTTGCATCTTTAGTCATCCCAATCAATGGAACCATGAGAGGCCCCCTTATAAGCAGGTAAAACTCTTGCTCCCTTAGCGATGTGGGACTAAACTCCCACATGGCTGTCCACCCCCTTGACTTCTCTCCAAATCTGAAATTAATTTGGGCCCAATCTCTGTATAAAGCACATTAATTCCAACAATCCCCACCAAGAAGTCAAGGTTTGCAATTTTTTCTCATCTGGCTTTTATATACCAGTTTTAAAAGTATAGACCCGTCTCGGGTTGAACTATACCTAGCACTCCATGATCCACTCCTCTTACAACTAGGCAATGGACAATGCCTTGAATTGACAGTCTTGTGTAGAAGAGATTCACCTGAAGGCATCACTGATACTAGGCTGCCTTGATCCACGCCTAAGGGTTGGAGCGTTACGATCACGCTCCCTAGTCCTTTAGTGAGCTCATTAGAGATCACCCAAATCTCATGTACTGCGACCTCACAGCTAAGCTCACATAGGTGTGTTCTTTCAAGAATACCCTGCAGGACGGTATCTTTCCGAAGTGTTTCGGCATTAGAACATATTAAGACAGAAGTCAGCCTCCCATGCAGTACTTAGAGTACTCATCTCAGCGGGAAATGGAAGATACATATGTCCTCTCTCCTATTGCTCCAACAACTTGTTTTTCCCTTTTCCTAATTCACGGGATCTCCGATCACATAGGCCGGGTTTTTGTAGTTGTGCAACTCAGGTGGGTCTCAAGCCCATTTCCCATGATGCTCCATCTATCACTGAACGTGATAGCCCCTTTGTAAAGGGATCCGCCAGGTTTTTGGTAGTGTTAATATAATCAACGGCTATCACTCCTTTACGTCTCAAATTCCTGACGGATTTGATGTGCCGTTTCACATGTCTTGATGACTTCAGATTGTCCTTCGAACTTTTAACCTTAGTGATCACGGTTTGGTTATCACAGTTCAGAAGGATTGCCGGAATTGGTTTTTCAACCATTGGCAAATCACTCAAGAGTTCACACAGCCTCTCTGCCTCAACAGTGGCTGAGTCAAGTGCTACAAGTTCAGCCTCCATAGTAGACCTCATCAAGATAGTTTGCTTGCGAGACCTCCAAGAGATTGCAGCACCGCCAAAAGTAAATATATATCCACTAGTGGCTTTGATCTCATCTGCATCTGAGATCCAGTTAGCATCACTATACCCTTCTGGTACATCAAGGTACCCTGTATAGTGGAGCCCATACGTTGTGGTTCCTCTCAAATACCTCATTACTCGTTCCAGCACAATCCAGTGATCATTTCCCGGATTTGAGTTAAACCGGCTCAATTTGCTAACCGCAAATGAAATGTCAGGTCTAGTTGCAGCAGAAAGGTACATGAGGGAACCAACTATTTGGGAGTATTTTAGTTGCTCGACCGCTTGTCCTCTATTCTTACGAAGCTTTAGACTTGGGTCATAGGGAGTTGGAGATGTTCTAGAGTCCTCAAAACCAAACTGACTCAGGATTTTCTCCACATAATGAGACTGACTTAATGTAATCCCATTCTCATTCATTTGCAGCTTTATGTTTTTAAAATAACATCTGCCTCTCCCAAATCTTTCATATCAAAGTTTTGAGACAAAAAGGATTTAAGATCATTTATAACATACATATCGGTCCCAAAAATTAATATGTCATCAACGTATAAGCATAAGATTACACCCTTACCCCCACCATATTTAGAGTACACACATTTTTCTCCTTCATTCACCACAAAGCCTGCCGAAGTGAGAGTTTTGTCAAATTTTTCATGCCACTGCTTCGGCCCCTGCTTGAGGCCATAGAGTGATTTCTTCAATCAACACACCATGTTCTCTTGCCCGGTTGCTACAAAACCATCAGGTTGCTGCATATAAATTTCCTCATCAAGCTCTCCATTTAGGAAAGCCGTCTTCACATCCATTTGATGGATTAGGAATTTATAAGATGCTGCTAGAGCAATCAGCACCCGAATTGTAGTCATCCTAGCAACAGGCGAGTATGTATCAAAGAAATCCTCACCTTCCTTTTGGGTAAAACCCTTGGCCATGAGTCTAGCCTTATACTTTTCAATGGTACCATCAGGTCTTAACTTCCTTTTAAATATCCATTTGCAACCAATAGGTTTACAACCCATCGGTCGTGGACAAATTTCCCATGTCCCGTTAGTGAGAATGGAATCCATTTCACTTTGGACTGCCTCCTTCCAATCATCAGCATCTAGGGATGCATATGCTTCAGAGAGAGTTCTGGGAACATCATCCACAAGGTACACAGCGAAGTCATCTCCAAAGGACCTTTTAGTCTGTTGTCTCTTGCTCCTTCTGGGAGCTATTTCGCTATCATCCTCCTCAGTTGGATTACACGGAGTTACAAAAGGAGTACTTTCCGGTTCAGGCTCGGGTTCAAATTCTCTTTGTATAGTTGGTTGACTAGTGGATGCTCTATTTTCCTTCATTGGAAAGATGTTCTCAAAGAAGGTAGCGTCTCGAGATTCTATCACAGTGTTAGTGTGCACATCAGAAAATTCAGACTTGACTACCAAGAACCTATAAGCGTTGCTATTATGTGCGTAACCTAGAAAGATACAATCAACAGTCTTAGGTCCCAATTTTTGTTTCTTGCATATAGGTACATTAACCTTGGCTAAACAGCCCCAAGCACGTAAGAAACGCAGAGTTGGTTTGTGTCCTTTCCATCCTTCATGTGGAGTTGTATCTCCTTTTGATGATGGAACTCTGTTGAGAACATAACATGCAACCAACGCAGCCTCTCCCCACCATGACTTAGCTTAATTGGCACTATCCAACATGGCATTTACCAAGTCCGTAAGTCTTCGGTTTTTGCGTTCAGCCACTCCATTTGATTGGGGCGAGTAGGGAGGGGTTACCTCATGGATAATTCCATGCTCCGCACAAAATTGAGCAAACTCATGTGAGACATACTCTCCCCCTCTGTCAGACCTTAAGCGTTTGATCTTCTTCTCTAATTGGTTTTCTACCTCAGCTTTGTAGATCTTAAAGCAGTTCAACACCTCATCTTTCGTTTTTACTAGATAAATATGACACCACTTAGTCGCATCATCTATCAATGTCATCATATATCTTTTCCCTGCCTTAGTCAAAACTCCATTCATCTCACACAAATCTGAATGGATTAAATCTAGATGTGAAAGGCTTTTCTCCCCAATAGGTTTAAACGGTTTTCGGGGTTGCTTTGCTTGCACACAATCCTGACACTTAGATCCACGGACTATCGAGACATTCAGAATTAAATTAAGCTTGCATAACCGAACAATGCGATCAAAATTTATATGACATAAACGAGAGTGCCAAACAGCAACATCTCCAACATTATTCCAGAATGTGAAGAACAAGATAAATTGTTCACGACATTATAGTCGTTTAGAATAGAAAGGCGGAACAAGCCTCCGCTGTTATAGCCTTTTGCAATAAAAAAACGAAATTTCGAAATAACAAACTTATTCGACTCAAACACCAGCTTGTAGCCATCACGGCATAGCAGTGAACGAGAAAGCAGGTTCCTATTTATTCCTGGGACATGCCGGACGTTCTTCAGCGACAAAGTCTTCCCCGAGGTAAGCCTCAGGTCAACTCTATCGGTTCCACGAACGGTTGCCCTTGTTTCATTCCCCATCACGATGGTGGAATCGCTGCAAGCCTGATAAGAAGAAAACAAGTTGTAGTCAGCACAAACATGCACATTAGCTCCAGTATCTATCCACCAATCAGTGGATTGACATGCAAGAAGGACACTAGGGACATACCTAGATCCTCCACCTGCCTCGCTAACGACAACATTCGCAGATGGCTGGCCTCCTTCCTTCCTGCCTTTGCGCATGCGCTTCCTGGCTATGTGCCCAGGCTCACCACACACGAAGTAGTTGAAGTCACCCTTTTCTTTCTTCTTCTTCTTAAAGCCGGTGGTTTGTTTTGCCTTCCCTTTGTTCTTGTAATTCTTTGCACCGGAACTGCCAGCCCCACTTTGCACGACATTGGCATTCAGAACCGGCTGGGGAGGAACTTTTTCCACATCTTTCGCTCTGGCCTTTTCCTCAACATCAAGAGTGGCGATGAGACTTTCCACGGTCATCACCTCCCTCTTGTGTTTGAGAGTGGTGGCAAAGCTCCTCCAAGATGGAGGTAACTTGGCAATAATTCCCCCCACCACAAACTTGTTAGGCAGAACGACTCCAAAACCAGGGAGTTCCCCCACCAGGAGCTGGATCTCATGGGCTTGTGTCACAACCGAATTATTATCTGTCATCTTAAAATCATGATACAACTCATTAACATAGAGTTCACGCCCAGCATCTGACTCTCCATATTTCCTGTTGAGCGCTTCCCAAACAAGGGCAGGAATAGCAAAGTTCATATACATGTCACAAAGCTGATCAGTCATGAGGGAGAGAAGACAACCCATGGCCGTGTCCGAAGACACCTCAAAATAAGGCTATTGTTCCTGCGTGAGTGGCCTCTCAACGGTGGGTGAAATCACCCACCACAAGTTCATGCTCATAAGCCAGAACTTCACACGGGTCTGCCATGTTTTGAAGTTCTCACCCCAAACCTCTCAGGTTTCATCACATTGCTTGGTCCAGCCATTGCACAGTAATAAAGTTTCTGGAATGTTGGAAATATGTCAGGTATTACAATTAATATAATTCCGAATTTATGTGAGACTGATGACAAGGACAGATCTAATAGATTTATACATGCAATCACGTAGATGAAATCTAGCAGAGTAAATGAAATCGACATGGACTGAAGTCCCATAACAAGATCACATAAATATAAGCGATCACAAAGGATATCTTACAGCAGGGTTGATGATGAGATCATAGTGAAGACGGGGATGTCGATGGAGAGTTGATGATGAACTGATCGTAGTGCAGACGGACGTAGTCGAAGAAGATTGAGCAGCCGTCCGGATGCACTGCCCAGAAACTTTATCGCCCGGCTACCCGTGCAGGTCGCCGATGCCGGGGAAAGTTCGGAGACTACTGATCTCCTCGCCCTGCTGCACGGCAGGGAGAGGATCGGCGAAGGTCGATGGCGGCGGCGCAGATGAGAACGGGTTAGGGTTGTGTTTTTGTTCGAGTGTCTCTGGCGAGAAGGACGTCTCCCTCTTATAGACTCGGATGGATAAACCCCACGCAGCACGATCTGCCTATATCCTAGGATCCGCCCCCTGGGATATCACCATCACGAACGAACCTGTAACCGCATGCAAACGTGTGAGTCTATCCTCGGTTCGTGCGTGAGACAGACGCGGGTGGATAAGAGTAAAAACTTCGCGATAAAAATAACAAAAAATGCATTTTATTAGGCCACGGTCGCGCTCGCCTCGCCAAAGCCCAAAGTCACAAGTCACACGTAATTAAACGCAAATAAATGCGAAATGCGAGCGAGCGCGCGCGCGCGTGTGTGCGTGTGTGGTGTACACTTGCATCTTTAGTCATCCCAATCAATGGAACCATGAGAGGCCCCCTTTTAAGCAGGTAAAACTCTTGCTCCCTTAGCGATGTGGGACTAAACTCCCACATGGCTGTCCAACCCCTTCACTTCTCTCCAAATCTGAAAATAAATTGGGCCCAATCTCTGTATAAAGCCCATTAATTCCAACAATCCCCACCAAGAAGTCAAGGTCTGCAATTTGTTCTCATCTGGCTTTTATATACCAGTTTTAAAAGTATAGACCCGTCTCGGGTTGAACTATGCCTAGCACTCCATGATCCACTCCTCTTACAACTAGGCAATGGACACTGCCTTGAATTGCCAGTCTTGTGTAGAAGAGATTCACCTAAAGGCATCACTGACACTAGGCCGCCTTGATCCACGCCTAAGGTTTGGAGCGTTACGGTCGTGCTCCCTAGTCCTTTAGTGAGCTCATTAGAGATCACCCAAATCTCATGTACTGCGACCTCACAGCTAAGCTCACATAGGTGTGTTCTTTCAAGAATACCCTGCAGGATGGTATCTTTCCGAAGTGTTTTGGCATTAGTACAAATTAAGACAGAAGTCAGCCTCCCATGCAGTACTTAGAGTACACATCTCAGCGGGAAATGGAAGATACATATGTACTCTCTCCTGTTGCTCCAACAACTTGTTTTTCCCTTTTCCTAATTCACGGGATCTCCGATCACATAGGCCGGGTTTCTGTAGTGGTGCAACTCAGGTGGGTCTCAAGCCCATTTCCCTTGATGCTCCATCTATCACTGAACGTGATAGCCCCTTTGTAAAGGGATCCGCCAGGTTTTTGGTAGTGTTAATATAATCAACGGCGATCACTCCTTTACGTCTCAAATTCCTGACGGATTTGATGCGCCGTTTCACATGTCTTGAGGACTTCAGATTGTCCTTCGAACTTTTAACCTTAGTGATCACGGTTTGGTTATCACAGTTCAGAAGGATTGCCGGAATTGGTTTTTCAACCATTGGCAAATCACTCAAGAGTTCACGCAGCCACTCTGCCTCAACAGTGGCTGAGTCAAGTGCTACAAGTTCAGCCTCCATAGTAGACCTCGTCAAGATAGTTTGCTTGCGAGACCTCCAAGAGATTGCAGCACCGCCAAAAGTAAATATATATCCACTAGTGGCTTTGATCTCATCTGCATCTGAGATCCAGTTAGCATCACTATACCCTTCTGGTACATCAGGGTACCCTGTATAGTGGAGCCTATACGTTGTGGTTCCTCTCAAATACCCTCATTACTCGTTCTAGCGCAATCCAGTGATCATTTCCCGGATTTGAATTAAACTGGCTCAATTTGCTAACCGCAAATGAAATGTCAGGTCTAGTTGCAGCAGCAAGGTACATGAGAGAACCAACTATTTGGGAGTATTTTAGTTGCTCAACCCCTTGTCCTCTGTTCTTACGAAGCTTTAGACTTGGCTCATAGGGAGTTGGAGATGTTCTAGAGTCCTCAAAACCAAACCGACTCAGGATTTTCTCCACATAATGAGACTGACTTAATGTAATCCCATTCTCATTCATTTGCAGCTTTATGTTTAAAATAACATCCGCCTCTCCCAAATCTTTCATATCAAAGTTTTGAGACAGAAAGGATTTAACATCATTAATAACATCCATATCGGTCCCAAAAATTAATATGACATCAACGTATAAGCATAAGATTACACCCTTACCCCCACCATATTTATAGTACACACATTTGTCTCCTTCATTCACCATAAAGCCTGCCGAAGTGAGAGTTTCGTCAAATTTTTCATGCCACTGCTTCGGCGCCTGCTTGAGGCCATAGAGTGATTTCTTCAATCTACACACCATGTTCTCTTGCTCGGTTGCTACAAAACCATCAGGTTGCTGCATATAAATTTCCTCATCAAGCTCTCCATTTAGGAAAGCCGTCTTCACATCCATTTGATGGATTAGGAATTTATAAGATGCTGCTAGAGCAATCAGCACCCGAATTGTAGTCATCCTAGCAACAGGCGAGTATGTATCAAAGAAATCCTCACCTTCCTTTTGGGTAAAACCCTTGGCCACGAGTCTAGCCTTATACTTTTCAATGGTACCATCAGGTCTTAACTTCCTTTTAAATATCCATTTGCAACCACTAGGTTTACAACCCATCGGTCGTGGACAGATTTCCCATGTTCCGTTAGTGAGAATGGAATCCATTTCACTTTGGACTGCCTCCTTCCAATCATCAGCATCTAGGGATGCATATGCTTCAGAGAGAGTTCTGGGAACATCATCCACGAGGTACATAGCGAAGTCATCTCCAAAGGACCTTTTAGTCCATTGTCTCTTGCTCCTTCTGGGAGCTACTTCGCTATCATCATCCTCAGTTGGATTATATGGAGTTACAAAAGGAGTACTTTCCGGTTGAGGCTCGGGTTCAAATTCTCTTTGTATAGTTGGTTGACTAGTGGACGCTCTATTTTCCTTCATTGGAAAGATGTTCTTAAAGAAGGTAGCGTCTCGAGATTCTATCACAGTGTTAGTGTGCACATGAGAAAACTCGGACTTGACTACCAAGAAACTATAAGCGTTGTTATTATGTGCGTAACCTAGAAAGATACAATCAACAGTCTTAGGTCCCAATTTTCGTTTCTTGCATACAGGTACATTAACCTTGGCTAAACAGCCCCAAGCACGTAAGAAACGCAGAGTTGGTTTGTGTCCTTTCCATCCTTCATGTGGAGTTGTATCTCCTTTTGATGAAGGAACTTTGTTTAGAACATAACATGCAGCCAACGCAGCCTCTCCCCACCATGACTTAGCTAAACCGGCACTGTCCAACATGGCATTTACAAAGTTCGTAAGTGTTTGGTTTTTGCGTTCAGCCACTTCATTTGATTGGGGTGAGTAGGGAGGGGTTACCTAATGGATAATTCCATGCTCCGCACAAAATTCAGCAAACTCATGTGAGACATACTCTCCCCCTCTATCAGACCTTAAGCGTTTGATCTTCTTCTCTAATTGGTTTTCTACCTCAGCTTTGTAGATCTTAAAGCAGTTCAATGCCTCATCTTTTGTTTTTACTAGATAAATATGACACCACTTAGTCGCATCATCTATCAATGTCATCATATATCTTTTCCCTGCCTTAGTCAAAACTCCATTCATCTCACACAAATCTGAATGGATTAAATCTAGAGGTGAAAGGCTTTTCTCCCCAATAGGTTTAAACGGTTTTCGGGGTTGCTTTGCTTGCACACAAGCCTGACACTTAGATCCACGGACTATTGAGACATTCGGAATTAAATTAAGCTTGCATAACCGAACAATGCGATCAAAATTTATATGACATAAACGAGAGTACCAAACAGCAACATCTCTAACATTTATTCCAGAATGTGAAGAACAAGATAAATTGTTTACGACATTACAGTCGTCTAGAATAGAAAGGCGGAACAAGCCTCCGCTATTATAGCATTTTCCAATAAACAAACCAAATTTCGAAATAACAAACTTATTCGACTGAAACACCAGCTTGTAGCCATCATGGCACAGCAGTGAACCAGAAAGCAGGTTCCTATTTATTCCTGGGACATGCCGGACGTTCTTCAGCAACAAAGTCTTTCCCGAGGTAAGCCTCAGGTCAACTCTACCAGTTCCACAAACGGTTGCCCTTGTTTCATTCCCCATCACGATGGTGGAACCGCTGCAAGCCTGATAAGAAGAAAACAAGTTGTAGTCAGCACAAACATGCACATTAGCTCCAGTATCTATCCACCAATTAGTGGATTGACATGCAACAAGGACACTAGGGACATACCTAGATCCTCCACCTGCCTCGCTAACGACAACATTCGCAGATGGCTGGCCTCCTTCCTTCCTGCTTTTGCGCATGCGGCACTTCCTGGCTATGTGCCCAGGCTCACCACACACGAAGCAGTTGAAGTCACCCTTTTCTTTCTTTGATTCTTAAAGCCGGTGGTTTGTTTTGCCTTCCCTTTGTTCTTGTAATTCTTTGCACCGGAACTGCTAGCCCCACTTTGCACGACATTGGCATTCAGAACCGGCTGGGGAGGAACTTTTTCCGTATCTTTCGCTCTGGCCTTTTCCTCAACATCAAGAGTGGTGATGAGACTTTCCACGGTCATCACCTCCCTCTTGTGTTTGAGAGTGGTGGAAAGCTCCTCCAAGATGGAGGTAACTTGGCAATAATGCCCCCCACCACAAACTTGTCAGGCAGAACGACTCCAAAACCAGCGAGTTCCCCCACCAGGAGCTGGATCTCATGGGCTTGTATCACAACCGAATTATTATCGTCCATCTTAAAATCGTGATACAGCTCATTAACATACAGTTCACGCCCAGCATCCAACTGTCCATATTTCCTGTCGAGCACTTCCCAAACAATGGCAGGACTAGCAAAGTTCATATATATGTCACAAAGCTGATCGGTCATGATGGAGAGAAGACAACCCATGGCCGTGTCTGAAGACACCTCAAAGTCACGCTGTTGTTCCTGCGTGAGTGGCCTCTCAACGGTGGGTGAAATCACCCACCACAAGTTCATGCTCATAAGCCAGAACTTCACACGGGTCTACCATCTTTTGAAGTTCTCACCCCCAAACCTCTCAGGTTTCATCACATCGCTTGGTCCAGCCATTGCACAGTAATAAAGTTTCCGGACTGTTGGAAATATGGCAGGTGTTACAATTAATATAATTTCGAATTTATGTGAGACTGATGACAAGGACAGATCAAACAGATTTATACATGCAATCACGTAGATGAAATCTAGCAGAGTAAATGAAATCGACATGGACTGAAGTCCCATAACAAGATCACATAAATATAACCGATCACAAAGGATATCTTACAGCGGGGTTGATGATGAGATCGCAGTGAAGACGGGGATGTCGATGGAGAGTTGATGATGAACTGATTGCAGTGCAGACGGACGTAGTCGAAGAAGATTGAGCAGCCATGCGGATGCACTGCCTAGAAACTTTATCGCCTGGCTACCCGTGCAGGTCGCCGATGCCGGGGAAAGTCCGGAGACTACTGATCTCCTCGCCCTGCTACACGGCAGGGAGAGGATCGGCGAAGGTCGACAGCGGCGGCGCAGATGAGAACGGGTTAGGGTAGGGTTTTTGTTCGAGTGTCTCTGGCGAGAAGGACGTCTCCCTACTCGGATGGATAAACCCCACGCAGCACGATCTGCCTATATCCTAGGATCCGCCCCCTGGGATATCTCCATCACGAACGAATCTGTAACCGCACGCAAACGTGCGAGTCTATCCTCGATTCATGCGTGAGACAGACGCGGGTGGATAAGAGTAAAAACTGCGCGATAAAAATAACAAAAAATGCATTTTATTAGGCCACGGTCGCGCTCGCCTCGCCAAAGCCCAAAGTCACAAGTCACGCGTAATTAAACGCGAATAAATGTGAAACGCGAGCGAGCGCGCGCGCGTGTGTGCGCGTGTGGTGTACACTTGCATCTTTAGTCATCCCAATAAATGGAACCATGAGAAGCCCCCTTATAAGCAGGTAAAACTCTTGCTCCCTTAGCAACGTGCGACTAAACTCCCACATGGCTGTCCAACCCCTTGACTTCTCTCCAAATCTGAAATTAATTTGGGCCCAATCTCTGTATAAAGCCCATTAATTCCAACAATCGCCACCAAGAAGTCAAGGTCTGCAATTTGTTCTCATCTGGCTTTTATATACCAGTTTTAAAAGTATAGACCCGTCTTGGGTTGAACTATGCCTAGCACTCCATGATCCACTCCTCTTACAACTAGGCAATGGACACTGCCTTGAATTGCCAGTCTTGTGTAGAAGAGATTCACCTGAAGGCATCACTGATACTAGGCCGCCTTGATCCACGCCTAAGGTTTGGAGCGTTACGGTCGTGCTCCCTAGTCCTTTAGTGAGCTCATTAGAGATCACCCAAATCTCATGTACTGCGACCTCACAGCTAAGCTCACATAGGTGTATTCTTTCAAGAATACCCTGCAGGACGGTATCTTTCCGAAGTGTTTCGGCATTAGAACATATTAAGACAGAAGTCAGCCTCCCATGCAGTACTTAGAGTACTCATCTCAGCGGGAAATGGAAGATACATATGTACTCTCTCCTGTTGCTCCAACAACTTGTTTTTCCCTTTTCCTAATTCACGGGATCTCCGATCACATAGGCCGGGTTTCTGTAGTGGTGCAACTCAGGTGGGTCTCAAGCCCATTTCCCTTGATGCTCCATCTATCACTGAACATGATAGCCCCTTTGTAAAGGGATCTGCCAGGTTTTTGGTAGTGTTAATATAATCAACGGCGATCACTCCTTTACGTCTCAAATTCCTGACGGATTTGATGCGCCGTTTCACATGTCTTGAGGACTTCAGATTGTCCTTCGAACTTTTAACCTTAGTGATCACGGTTTGGTTATCACAGTTCAGAAGGATTGCCGGAATTGGTTTTTCAACCATTGGCAAATCACTCAAGAGTTCACGCAGCCACTCTGCCTCAACAGTGGCTGAGTCAAGTGCTACATGTTCAGCCTCCATAGTAGACCTCGTCAAGATAGTTTGCTTGCGAGACCTCCAAGAGATTGCAGCACCGCCAAAAGTAAATATATATCCACTAGTGGCTTTGATCTCATCTGCATCTGAGATCCAGTTAGCATCACTATACCCTTCTAGTACATCAGGGTACCTTGTATAGTGGAGCCCATACGTTGTGGTTCCTCTCAAATACCTCATTACTCGTTCCAGCGCAATCGAGTGATCATTTCCCGGATTTGAATTAAATCGGCTCAATTTGCTAACCGCAAATGAAATGTCAGGTCTAGTTGCAGCAGCAAGGTACATGAGAGAACCAACTATTTGGGAGTATTTTAGTTGCTTTACCCCTTGTCCTCTGTTCTTACGAAGCTTTAGACTTGGGTCATAGGGAGTTGGAGATGTTCTAGAGTCCTCAAAACCAAACCGACTCAGGATTTTCTCCACATAATGAGACTGACTTAATGTAATCCCATTCTCATTCATTTGCAGCTTTATGTTTAAAATAACATCCGCCTCTCCCAAATCTTTCATATCAAAGTTTTGAGACAGAAAGGATTTAACATCATTTATAACATCCATATCGGTCCCAAAAATTAATATGTCATCAACGTATAAGCATAAGATTACACCCTTACCCCCACCATATTTATAGTACACACATTTGTCTCCTTCATTCACCACAAAGCCTGCCGAAGTGAGAGTTTTGTCAAATTTTTCATGCCACTGCTTCGGCGCCTGCTTGAGGCCATAGAGTGATTTCTTCAATCTACACACCATGTTCTCTTGCCCGGTTGCTACAAAACCATCAGGTTGCTGCATATAAATTTCCTCATCAAGCTCTCCATTTAGGAAAGCCGTCTTCACATCCATTTGATGGATTAGGAATTTATAAGATGCTGCTAGAGCAATCAGCACCCGAATTGTAGTCATCCTAGCAACAGGCGAGTATGTATCAAAGAAATCCTCACCTTCCTTTTGGGTAAAACCCTTGGCCACGAGTCTAGCCTTATACTTTTCAATGGTACCATCAGGTCTTAACTTCCTTTTAAATATCCATTTGCAACCAATAGGTTTACAACCCATCGGTCGTGGACAGATTTCTCATGTTCCGTTAGTGAGAATGGAATCCATTTCACTTTGGACTGCCTCCTTCCAATCATTAGCATCTAGGGATGCATATGCTTCAGAGAGAGTTCTGGGAACATCATCCACGAGGTACACAGCGAAGTCATCTCAAAAGGACCTTTTAGTCTGTTGTCCCTTGCTCCTTCTGGGAGGTACTTTGCTATCATCCTCCTTAGTTGGATTATACGGAGTTACAAAAGGAGTACTTTCCGGTTGAGGCTCGGGTTCAAATTCTCGTTGTATAGTTGGTTGACTAGTGGATGCTCTATTTTCCTTCATTGGAAAGATGTTCTCAAAGAAGGTAGCGTCTCGAGATTCTATCACAGTGTTAGTGTGCACATCAGAAAACTTGGACTTGACTACCAAGAACCTATAAGCGTTGCTATTATGTGCGTAACCTAGAAAGATACAATTATACCTGGCCAAATGTCTGGCCGGGCCAAGCTTTGGGCCGGGCCAAACAAAGCCCGTTGCAATAAACCTGGGCCCGAGCCCGGTCCAGCCCGGCCGTCGGGCCTAGATTTCAGGCCCGAGCCCGGCCCATCAGTCAAAAAGCCCGACGAGCCTCGGGCCACGGGCCGGGCCTCTTCGTTAAATGGCAAATATGGCAGGCCCGCGCCCGGCCCGGCCTGGCCATCGGGCCTAAAAATCAGGCCCAAGCCCGGCCCATGGGCAAGGTCGGGCCGGGCCGGGTCGGGCTTTTTTAGATTGGGCCGGGCCGGGCCGTCCGGGCCGGGTTTCCCATGGCCAAGTCTAGATACAATCAATAGTCTTAGGTCCCAATTTTCGTTTCTTGCATACATGTACATTAACCTTGGCTAAACAGCCCCAAGCACGTAAGAAAACGCAGAGTTGGTTTGTGTCCTTTCCATCCTTCATGTGGAGTTGTATCTCCTTTTGATGAAGGAACTCTGTTGAGAACATAACATGCAGCCAACGCAGGCTCTCCCCACCATGACTTAGCTAAACTGGCACTGTCCAACATGGCAGTTACCAAGTTCGTAAGTGTTTGGTTTTTGCGTTCAGCCACTCCATTTGATTGGGGCGAGTAGGGAGGGGTTACCTCATGGATAATTCCATGCTCCGCACAAAATTCAGCAAACTCATGTGAGACATACTCTCCCCCTCTGTCAGACCTTAAGCGTTTGATCTTCTTCTCTAATTTGTTTTCTACCTCAGCTTTGTAGATCTTAAAGTAGTTCAACGCCTCATCTTTCGTTTTTACTAGATAAATATGACACCACTTAGTCGCATCATCTATCAATGTCATCATATATCTTTTCCCTGCCTTAGTCAAAACTCCATTCATCTCACACAAATCTGAATGGATTAAATCTAGAGGTGAAAGGCTTTTCTCCCCAATAGGTTTAAACGGTTTTCGGGGTTGCTTTGCCTGCACACAAGCCTGAAACTTAGATCCACGGACTATCGAGACATTCGGAATTAAATTAAGCTTGCATAACCGAACAATGCGATCAAAATTTATATGACATAAACGAGAGTGCCAAACAGCAACATCTCCAACATTTATTCCAGAATGTGAAGAACAAGATAAATTGTTTACGGCATTACAGTCATCTAGAATAGAAAGGTGGAACAAGCCTCCGCTGTTATAATCTTTTCCAATAAACAAACCAAATTTTGAAATAACAAACTTATTCGACTCAAACACCAGCTTGTAGCCATCACGGCACAGCAGTGAACCAGAAAGCATGTTCCTATTTATTCCTGGGACATGCCGGACGTTCTTCAGCGACAAAGTCTTCCTCGAGGTAAGCCTCAGGTCAACTCTACCGGTTCCACGAACGGTTGCCCTTGTTTCGTTCCCCATATCGATGGTGGAACTGCTGCAAGCCTAATAAGAAGAAAACAAGTTGTAGTCAGCACAAACATGCACATTAGCTCCAGTATCTATCCACCAATCAGTGGATTGACATGCAAGAAGGACACTAGGGACATACCTAGATCCTCCACCTGCCTCGCTAACGACAACATTCGCAGATCGCTGGCCTCCTTCCTTCCCGCCTTTGCGCATGCGGCACTTCCTGGCTATGTGCCCAGGCTCACCACACATGAAGTAGTTGAAGTCACCCTTTTCTTTCTTCTTCTTCTTAAAGCCGGTGGTTTGTTTTGCCTTCTCTTTGTTCTTGTAATTCTTTGCACCGGAACTGCCAACCCCACTGGCCTTTTCCTCAACATCAAGAGTGGCAATGAGACTTTCCACGGTCATCACCTCCCTCTTGTGTTTGAGAGTGGTGGCAAAGCTCCTCCAAGATGGAGGTAACTTGGCAATAATGCCCCCACCACAAACTTGTCAGGCAGAACGACTCCAAAACCAGCGAGTTCCCCCACCAGGAGCTGGATCTCATGGGCTTGTGTCACAACCGAATTATTATTGGCCATCTTAAAATCGTGATACAACTCATTAACATACAGTTCACGGCCAGCATCCGACTCTCCGTATTTCCTGTCGAGCGCTTCCCAAACAAGGGCAGGACTAGCAAAGTTCATATATATGTCACAAAGCTGATCGGTCATGAGGGAGAGAAGACAACCCATGGCCGTGTCTGAAGACACGTCAAAATCACGCTGTTGTTCCTGCATGAGTGGCCTCTCAACGGTGGGTGAAATCACCCACCACAAGTTCATTCTCATAAGCCAGAACTTCACACGGGTCTGCCATCTTTTGAAGTTCTCACCCCCAAACCTCTCAGGTTTCATCACATCGCTTGGTCCAGCCATTGCACAGTAATAAAGTTTCTGGACTGTTGGAAATATGGCGTATTACAATTTGTCGGGTGGTAGGTGCGACATATGCGAACGGGTGGCTTATCATTATGGGAGCCAGTAAGACGTCGCCGGTGCCTAGAAACGGGATGAGGCGAAGACATGCATGCCGGCGAATCTTACCCAGCTTCGGGGCTCTCCGTGGAGATAACACCCCTACTGCTGCTCTGCAGGGTCTCCGCATGATCACTAGATGGACAAGTAGCTACACAATGCTCCTTGAGCTGTTCGGTGGGAGGAGGAAGAAGGGCACGGCTAGCTTTCTTCTTCTCCTTATGTGGTGTCTAAAACTAGCTGGGGGTCCAACCCTTTGCATGGCCACCCCGGGGGGTTTATATAGGCCTACCCCCGGGGGTACAATGGTAATCCGACTGGGCGCGGGGCCCAGCCGTCTGTGACTGCGCTCGCCGGCTTCTGCGCCGACCAATGGGGCCCGCCGGCTGGTGGGTCCCGCCGGCTGCCAACTCCTCGGCAACAGGCAGGCCCCACTGCCAAGGGTCTTGTCGATGGCTGGTTACTGTTGCCTCAACCTGATGACGAGGGCTTCGTCGAGGTAAGCGTGGCTACAGTGCCGCCGTCCGGCAGGCGATTACTGTAGCCTTACCGCGTCTTGTCTCCTTAATGGGGTGTCTTCTTCGAGGGGGGAAGTGAGCCGGCTGCGGGGAGCCGGCCCCGTCTCGGGCCGACTGGGGGAGGCCTGGCCGCCTTCGGGCGTCTCTCTGCCCAAAGGGGCCCACTGCCCGTGGGCCGCGCTGGCGGCCCGTCATGGATGACATCAGGGTCAACATGGCAACAGTGCCACGCCGGACGGGTCATGGCCACTCCGTACGGTGCACTGTGCCAGGCGTGCTCCGGGATTCGGGGGTGGCAGGCTTTACTGTAGCCACGCCCCGTCTCATCGCCGCTAGGTGGATGCAAACTTTGAGGGTACGGTCTCGACCGCTTTGTGGGAGCCGGCTTCTTGGAGTCGGCCTTCTCGCGGCCGGCTTCTCGAAGTTGGCCCTCCCATGGCTTTCTTCATGAGGGCTAAAGTCGGACCGCCTTCCGAAAACCGGCCTGGGTGACAGCCAGCAAGGGGAAGGCGGCCCCATGTCTTGACTTCTTGAGAGCCGGACGGGCTCGTAATTTTTTTAGAAGGGCCAGGGGAAGCCGGCTAGGCTACCCATGGCTATTTACTCCGACAGTAGTCCCCGAAGCTGATCGAGCTTCGAGGCGGACAAAGGGACGAGAATCTTGGTCAGCTTCCTATCCTGAAGAGCCGGCTCTGCTGATGTATGCCTATTTAGGGGAGCCCTGCGTCTTGCAGGTGGGCCACGTGGCAGCGAGATCCTGCCAGCGCACGCGCGCGACGGGACGGCGCCGCAGGCCCGGGCCCGCCACTCCTAGGCCTCGGCTCGAACGCTGATCTTCTGCGGCCCAGGTGGACCGCTCGCCTTCCTGTGGCGATTTTATTTCGCCGTTAGGGCGCAGTAAATGCGGGACGTGGGGGAGTGGGCACGATTGATCCCCATGTTTCCCCATGCCGCGCCTCCTCGGCTCCGCCACGCGAGCCTATAAGTAGGGGAGGAGGGGGAGAGACAGAGGTTCGCAGGTTCTCTCTCGCCCCGCCCCTTCTCGTCCTCCTTTCTTCCTCTCGTGGCCGCCGCAGCCTCCCGTCTCAGCGCCGCCGCGCCACCACATCGTCTTGCTCCCATGGCGCTGTCGAGCTCGTGGGATGGCTCCAACGTCCATGAGAACCATGTTGAGTTCCTCCGCCAGACTCGGCGCCTGCCCGACGCCAGCCTCGTGTGGGTCCTCCTGGCGCTAGAGACGGAGATCTCACCAGCACCGGAGGAGGGCGAGCGGGTCGTCTTCCGCTCACACTTCCTGCGCGGCTTCGGCCTTCCGGCGAGCGGGTTCCTGCGCTCCTTCCTCGAGTTCTACAATCTTCAGCCGCATCACCTCACACCCAACGCGGTGATGCTGCTGTCGGCCTTCGTCTCTCTCTGCGAAGGTTTCTTGGGGCTGCTCCCCACGCTGGAGCTCTGGGGGGAATTCTTCCAGAGCAAACTCGGCACCATCGTCGCACGCGTGCCCGCCCCCTGCGGGGCCTTCATCGCCATGAGGAGGTCGGGCGAGAACAACCCGTTCCCGTCCATCCCCCTGATCCAGTCGGTGAAGATCTGGCAGAAGTTGTACTTCTACGTGAAGAACGTCGCCCAGCAAGGAGACCACGTCAACCTGCTGGCTTACGTAGCCAGCCCACCGGCTGGGAGGCAGCCCTCATGGAGCTTCCGGTCCAGGTCACTGTCTCAGGCCGGGAACGCTGCCGTCTCCCGGCTTCGGGTGATGATCCAGTCAGAAGGCCTGAGCGGGGCCGACTTGGTGGCCGCCTTCATGGAGCGCCGGATACTTCCTCTCCAAAGCCGACCCCACATGATGTGTCAGATGAGCGGCCGCTTCGACCCAAGCCGGCTGAGCACCAGGGAGATGCCTCATGCGGAGGTGTCGTACATGGTAAATCATATCTCCAATTGTAAGCTCGCCGAGGACTGGCGATACGGCAAGGTGCCGTATTCTCGCGCCAACCCTCCGCCCGTGGTAAGCTTTCCTCTCTTTCTTCTTTTTGTTGGTAGCCGGCTTTATGATGGCCGGCTTCTGATTGGTTGGTTCTTCTTAGCAGAACCCCCTTCTTCCGCCGACGACCGGGGCAGCAGGCATAGAATGCCAGTACGGCCCCGACCGCACGGTGGACGACGTCGACGACCCGGATCTGGGGGCGGCCACCATGGAAGACGCCGTCGTGGGGGACGACGCCGAGCCCGGAGGCAGAGGGCTTACCGCCAGCTTCGAGGACTGGCCGGATGATGCCGAAGCCGAAGTCGCCCCGCGCCGCGAGCCGGCGGCCGACCATCAGGGCGCGGGCTTGTCCACCGCGCCGGCTGCCAGCGGCGGCGCACAGAAGCGCTGGGCCGCGTCAACCCTCTTCGGCAGTCGGCCGAAGAAGTATAAAGCCTCCACCGTGGCTACCAAACGAGATGAGGCGGCCACGAAAGCGGCCCGCTTCCGCAAGGCGGTGAAGCAGCCTCAGGCGATCTCAGCGTAAGTCGTCGATTGCCTGGTCGCATGCTCTTCGTCGTTCTCTTCTGTTTGAACATTCTTCCTAACCTTTTCCCGCTCGCTGGACAGGGCGTCGCTTTCCCTTGAGCGGGGTCCGGGCGGCTCCGTAGTTGGGCCGACTGGAGGGTCTTCGGGCTCCCGCCGCGTGGACCCCCGCGCCAACCTCAGGGAGGCCACAGAGCGGAACGCCCGTGAGGCGCGGGAGGAGCGTGAGGCGGCGGAAAAAGCGGCCGCCCAGGCGGCGAGGGAGCAGGCCGACTCGGCAGCCAAGGCCCAGGCGGAGGCGGCGACCGCGGAAACGGAGGCGGAGGGTTCGTGTAACCAGCCTCCGCTGCTCGCCATTCCCCTCCGAGCCGTGGCCCCTGACACCCCATTGCCTCTAGCGGAGGAAATCGTCCAAGACCCGCCGCTGATGGAGAGGAGGGAGGACCTCCTGGTCTTCGCGGGGAGAGCGCCGCCGGCAGCGCCAACCGGAGCGGGCCAAGGCGGCCAATCGTCAGCGGCGCCAGAGCAGCCGGCCGGGGGTGAGCCGGAGGACGGAGGCGGCTTCGAGGTGCAGCCGGTGACGCGTCGGCGCGCAGGGGGAGGCGCCGCTCCGCCGGAGTCGTGCCGAGCTGCAGGCGCCAGCCAGTCGGCGGAGGCTCTGGAGGCGGCCAGCACCGCCACGTCCGTGTGGACTCCCAGCGGGGGGACTGGCGAGCTGAATATGGCGGCTCAAGAGGTCCGGAGCCGGCTTCAAGCTCAGGCCGCCCTACTGCAGCAGTACACCCAGGAGTTCCTGTCGACGCGGGCCGCCATCCGGGTGAGTCTTTCATTCTTGGCCGCTTTGGTCTCTTGATTTCTTCCGTGGGAGTGCGTCAGCGCACCCACTGAGTGTAGTCCCCGAGATTCGGGCCGACTGATGAGCAGTCAGGTCGGATCTTTCTTGACGACTACCTTATTTTTGCTTCCTGTCTGAACTTCCAGGAATATCATAACTCCCGTGCTGCCGCCTTCAACTCCCAGGCTCAGGAGTTGAGTCGGAGGACCGACGACCTGGTCGACAGCCGAAGTAAGTGCTTGATCCTGTCTGTCTCCTGTGGGGGCGCGTCAGCGCACCTACTAGGTGTAGTCCCCGAGATTCAGGCCGACTGCTGAGCAGTCGGGTCGGATCTTCCTTGACGACTTTTTCCTTATTGGTTTTTTCTTTCGTGCTTTCAGGGGCCAACGCCGACTTGAGGAGGGAGCTCAGCGAAGCGCAGACCGCCGTTCGTGCCAAGGATGCTGAGTACGCTGCCTTGGTCCAGGAGCGTGACCGCCTGGCCAAGAAGCTGGCTGACCAAGAGGAGAGCCACAAGGCAGCCCTGCAGAAAGCGTTGGACAGCGAGGCCACTCTGAAGGCAGAATTTGAGACCGAGGCGGCAAGCTGGGCTGAGACCCGGCGAGCGCTGGATGAAGGCTTCGGCCGCATCGAGGACTTGATCGACGGTAAGCTGCCTTCCTCGCTCCCCTCCTGCCCCTTGCCGCCTGGTTTTTGGCCTGACTTGTGCTGCTGCCTATTTTCTTGTGCAGACTACTTTCCCAGCTACTCCGCCTTCGCCGCCCAAACCATCGAGGCCCATCGCGAGGGGCGCCGTCAGGCGGGGGTCAACATCGCGCCGGACGTGAATCGGACGCTTGAGGAGCAGCTCTTGGCTGTCCAAGCGCGGCTGCAGCCGGCTCACCGGATGCTTCGCCGGCTCCAACGTGCCGGGGCGCATGTGTTGGCCGCCCTCTGGCCTGGCGAGGCGATCCCTCGCACCCCAAGCCGGACTGCCGACTGGCTGGAGGTCGCAGTCGGTGGCTTTGAAGCTTGGTACCCAGGGCTGAACCTGGACCAGCTGCGCACTTGGCGGCTGGAGGCCGACGCGGAGCTGGAGGAGGTGCGGCCGGCTATCGCCCAGCATGCTTCAACGATCGCCGAGTGCACCGACATCAGCGTTTTTGCACCTGAAATCAATGATGACGGCGTTGCCCAGCCGGAGGAGTGGTTCGGGCTGAACCCGACGGTGGGCGAGGACTCGACATAGGAGATCGCCTCCAGCGACAAGGGCGAGGATGACGAAGAAGAGGACGGTGAAGACGTCGAGCCGGCTAGTGGAACAACCGGCCGGCCTCAGGCTGACCATGCCTCCAGCAACGAGGCGCGTGGAAGCGCGCCCTCTGCGGGAGGCGGTGATCAAGCCGAGGTTCGCCAGCTGGCCACTCCTTCAGCCGGCACAACCGTCTCCGCCGACTAGCCCGGCTCGTCGGTCGCTCCGCCGGCTTGACCTGCCGTCCTTATTTTTCCTGCTTGTTGCCTTTTGAACAATCTTTATTAAGCTTTCGCAGTTCCACCCACTGGGGGTGTATCCAAACTATGTTGAATGCTGGCCTCTTGGAGGTCTTTTATGTAAATATTATTATGTGCATGTTTGGTTTCCATTCGCGTATGCTTTTTATCCTTAGGCTTTTTCCTTTGCCGCCTTCCCTCTTTGGGGAGGCAAGTACTCGAGCTTTCTTGGATTGAAGTGAAGTTAATGGAAACCGGCCGGCCGGCTACTCTGGTAGTCGGTCGGTGGTAGGCGGCAAACCGGCTTTCGTTATATTAGTCCGTTGGTCCCTGGCCGTTTTTCGTGTGGGCATCCTTTCCTGCTTTTGACTCTTGCCAGCCGGACAGCCGGTTCTTCGAACTGCGACTTTGGCAAGAGCTAAGCCTGGGTGTCGGCACACTACTTGTCTGACCGCAGGTAGGACTTCTAATATAACTCCAGTCGGCCAGTCCACGGGCCGACTAGTCGAACCCGGTGCCGGACGGAACAAGTAAATGAAATGGCAAGGTCATAAGCATGATACTTTTCATTCATAGATAAAAGATGGCAGTCCCCGAGCTCTCCTCGGGGGGCCTATTATCTCGTACTTAGTACAAAAGTTAGCGTGATACATACTGCATTTCAACTGTAAAATCTTCGAAGGAGGTTGGTGTTCCATGGTCGTTCCGACTCCTTGCCGGAGTCGTCTCTCTTTCGTGCCTTCGGCTTCTGCGCTTCGATCAGGTAATAGGAGTCGTTGCCTAGAGCTCTGCTGATGACGAAGGGGCCCTCCCAAGGGGCCGAGAGCTTGTGCTGGCCGGCTGTTCGCTGGATCAGCCGGAGCACAAGATCGCCCTCTTGGAAAGATCTTGGTCTGACCTTCCGACTATGGTAGCGGCGCAAACCCTGCTGGTAGATGGCAGACCGGCTGAGGGCTAACAGCCGGCCTTCTTCCAGCAGGTCGACGCCGTCTTCTCGTGCTTCCTTGGCCTCCGCCTCCGTGTACATGGTTACCCGAGGCGAGTCGAACTCGATGTCGGTTGGGATGACCGCCTCGGCATCGTACACGAGGAAGAAAGGAGTGAAGCCGGTTGACTTGTTTAGGGTAGTGCGCAGACTCCAGAGGACAGCCGGCAGCTCATCGAGCCAACAGCCGGCTGAACGCTCCAGTGGTACGACCAGTCAGGGCTTAATGCCGGAGAGGATGAGGCCGTTGGCTCGCTCAACCTGGCCGTTTGACTGCGGGTGGGCGACGGACGCTAAGTCCAGCCGGATACCTTGGGCCGCGCAGAAACGTGCCAAGGCTCCTTTGGCAAAATTCGTGCCATTGTCGGTGATGATGCTGTGTGGCACGCCGTACCGAGTTGTTATGTCTGCGATGAATGTCACAGCAGTCGGCCCATTCAGCTTCTTGATCGGCTTTGCCTCAATCCACTTGGTGAATTTGTCCACGGCGACGAGCAAATGCGTCATGCCGCCGTGCGCCGTCTTGAATGGGCCCACCATGTCCAGTCCCCAAATGGCGAAGGGCCAGGTGAGGGGAATGGTCTTGAGTGCCGAAGCCGGCATGTGTTGCTTGGAGCTGAAGAGTTGGCACCCTTTGCAATATTTAACTAATTCTTTGGCGTCATCCAAAGCAGTCGGCCAGAAGAAACCATGGCGGAAAGCTTTGGCAACGAGTGATCTTGAAGCCGCATGGTGGCCGCATTCTCCTTGGTGAATGTCTCTGAGGATTGCAATGCCCTTCTCTTGCTCGACGCACCGTTGGAGGACTCCAGTGACACTGCGCTTGACGAGTTCTCTGTTGACGATTGTGTATGCTCCGGCTCGACGTTGGACTTGTCTTGCCTCTGTTTCGTCAGCCGGCAGGTCTTGGTTTACTAGGAAGTTGAGGATGGATTGAGCCCATGACGGAGCCGCGACTTCTCCCACTGCCAATGTGGCTAATGCCACCAGGGTGGGCGGGCTGGGTGGTGAAATGCTGGAGTCGGCCGCCGGCTGTTGTGTTGGTGCTGTCCCCGGGCCGGCTACTGCAGTCCCCAAGCCGGGTGTGGCAGTCCCCGAGCTGGTTGCCGAAGTCCCCGGGCCGACTACTGAAGTCCCGGGGTCGCCTGCTTGGTCCTTCGAGCCGGACCCGGCCGCGTCGGGGTCAGGCGGTACAAAGATGGAATCGTACTCTGGAGATGGCTTGATGGACGACTTCAAGAGGCGTTGTAGAGCGACACCGATTGGTATTGCTTGCTGAGTGGAGGCTATTCGAGCCAGGGCATCGGCTGGCTCGTTGTCGGCTCGCGGTACATGGAGGAACTCGCATCCTTCAAAGTATCCGCTGAGTTGTTGAACCAGGAAGCGGTAGCTTGCCATATTTGCGTCCTTGGCGTCCCAGTCGCCGGATGATTGCTAAACCACCAGGTCTGAGTCGCATAAAATAGGATCCGGCGGATGCCAAGTTCCTTGGCAAGCCGGAGCCCGTGTATGAGTGCCTCGTACTCGGCTACATAATTGGAGGCGGCAAAGTGAATCTGCAGCGTGTATCTGAGCTTGTCGCCTTTGGGAGAGGTAAGGACAACGCCGGCTCCCAAGCCGGTGTGCATCTTGGACCCGTCAAAGTGCATGCGCCAATCGGTGGAGTCGGGAGCCGGCGGTAGGTACTGGGTCTCGGCCCAGTCGACGAGGAAGTCGGCCAGTGCTTGGGACTTGATGGCGGTGCGGGGCTGGTAGAAGATTGTGTAAGGGGCCAGCTCGATGGCCCATTTCGCCACCCGGCCGGATGCGTCCCGGCTGCCTATGATTTCGGCCAGCGGGGCGGTGCATACGACCGTGACAGGATGCTCTTGAAAGTAGGGCTTCAGCTTCTTGGCGGTGAAGTACACGCCGTAACACATCTTCTGGTAGTGCAGGTAGTTTTGCTTTGAAGCGGACAACACCTCGCTCAAATAATACCCCGGCCTCTAGAACAGCTGGGCTCGGCCTTCTTCTGGGCGTTGGACTACGATGACGATGCTGACCACCCGGCTAGTTGCGGCGATGTAAAGGAGCATGGGCTTTTTCTCAGTCGGTGCCACTAGGACGGGCGGCGTGGCCAACATCTTCTTCAACTCGTGAAAAGCTTGGTCGGCCTGGTCGTTCCACTCGAAGTGAGTGCTCTTCTTCATGAGGCGGTAGAGGGGGAGAGCTTTCTCTCCGAGCCGGCTGATGAAGCGGTTCAAGGAGGCCAAGCATCCGGTGAACTTTTGGATGTCTCGAAGCTTGGTGGGGATCGCCATTCTCTCGATGGCCTTGATATTCACCGGGTTGCGTTCGATGCCGCGTTCGGAGACCAGGAAGCCTAGGAGCTGGCCGGCTGGCACTCCGAACACGCATTTCTCAGGGTTGAGCTTGATTTGGAACCGGCGTAGGTTCTCAAATGTTTCTTTGAGGTCTTCCAGCAAGGTGCCGCGCTTCTCCGTCTTCACCACAATGTCGTCCACGTAGACGTGAGCGTTTTTGTCGAGTTTCTTGAGGAGGCACTTCTGCATGCAACGCTGAAAGGTGGCACCGGCATTTCTCAAGTCGAATGTCATAGTCAGGTAGCAGAAGGCTCCAAACGGCGTGATGAAGGCGGTCTTCAGGCGGTCGTACGGATCTAGCTTTATCTGGTGATATCCTAAGTAAGCATCCAAGAAACTCAACAGCTCGCATCCGGCCGAGGAGTCTATCACTTGGTCAATCCTCGGTAGGGCAAAGGGATCTTTAGGGCAGGCCTTGTTGAGGCTTGTGTAGTCTATACACATGTGCCACTTGTTGTTCTTCTTTGACACGAGGACCGGGTTGGCAAGCTACTCTGGAAAGAAGACTTCCATGATGAAGCCGGCTGCCAGAAGCCGGGCTATCTCCTCCCTTACAATCCTTCTTTTTTCCTCTGAAAGTCGGCGTAGGGGCTGCTTGACTGGTTTCCCGTCTTTTCGGACGTGTAGTTTGTGCTCAGCGAATTCCTTCGGAACACCCGGCATGTCCTTGGGGGACCATGCAAAGATGTCCCAATTCTCACAGAGGAAATCGGCGAGCTCGCCTTCCTATTTGCTGTTCAGGCTTGCCCCGATAATGGCGAACCTCTCGGGGTGCTCGGGGTCAAGGGGTATCTTCTTGGTTTCTTTGGCCGGCTGGAAAGATCCTTGGGCATCATACTCCTTGGGGTCGGGGGACTGGTTCGGCTGCTTGCTGGCCATGGCCACGACCCGGTCCAACATGTTCTTCTCTTCGGCAATCACAAGGGACTCGGCCAGCCGGCTGCTGGCGGCAGTGCACTCGGAAGACTTCTTGTAATCGCCGGCTACAGTGATGACGCCTTTGGAACTTGGTATCTTCATCTTGAGGTATGCATAGTGGGGAACTGCCATGAACCTGGCCAAGGCGGGTCGGCCAAGCAACGCGTGGTAGGGGCTCTCCAGCTCCACCACTTCAAACCAGATTGCTTCCCGGCGGAAATGCTCCTTGTCCCCAAAGAGTACATCAATCTTGATCTTGCCAATGGGGGCGCAGGACAAGCCGGGTACGATGCCATGAAACACTGTCCGAGTAGGCATGAGCTGCTTCGTCTTGACATTTAGCTTCTCCAGGGTGTCACGGTACAGGATGTTGATGCTGCTCCCGCCGTCTATCAGCATGCGGGAGAAGCGGGCAGCGCGTCTATCCGTCGCGAGGGTGGCTTCCAGGACCAACGCATAAGAGCCGGGAGACGGCATCACCTCTGGGTGGTCGGCCCGGCTCCAGCTGATGGGTTTTTCTGACCAATGCATGTGTGCGGCGGGGTTGGCAGCGACCACGTTGACTTCCTGGTGCTCTCGGCGTTTGCTACGCCGGTCTTCGAGCTGGCTTGTAAAGACGATGTAGGTTGCTTGCTCGTCGGGGAATTCGTCGTGCACGGCTCCGACTGCGGGCCGAGTGGCCGGAGGCGGCGGAGGCGGAGGCTGCGGGCCGGCAGGCGGAGGCGGTGCGAGCCCCTCGCCTTTGGAGATTCGGGTGAGCCAATGGCACTTCTGGGTTGTGTGGTAGGACGGCTTCGCGCCGCTATGGAATTTGCACAGGGAGTCAAGAGTTTGCTCGTAGGAGAAAGCCGGCTGCCAAGCCGGCTGACCGCCCTTGGGCTTCTTGGGCGCGGGTCGCCCTTCAGGCAGTGCGTCTTCGACCGTGGCCACCTTCCGACTGGCGGGAGGCAGCGCAGGGCCCTTGCGCTTGTGGTCGTTCGGGTGTGGGCGGCGGCCAGAATCCCCTGCCGGCGTCTTGGGCGCCGGGTTGAGTACTTTCCCGGACGCGTCTACCCGTAGCTCAGTCTTCATCGAAGAGTCGGCGGTGGCGTATTTGTCGGCTATGTCCAGAAGCTCGTCGAGGGTAGTCGGCTCGTCGCAGAGCAGCTTGTGCTTGAGGAGGGTACCTTCTCGGCACCCGGCAGTGAAGTATTCGATGGCTTGCACCTCGTGCACCCCCTCGCAAGAATTGCGGAGCTCGGCCCAACGCGTGAGGTAGTCGCGAGTGGACTCGGCTGGGCCCTGTACGCACAGGGTGAGCTGCTTGGGCTTGGGGGCCCGCTTGTAGGTGCTGGTGAAGTTGCGGATGAAAGCTTCGGTGAAATCTAGCCAGCTGTTGATGCTGAGAGGCTTGAGGCTATTGAGCCAGGTCCGCGTCGTGCCTTGCAGCATGAGGGGCACGTACTTCACGGCAACGCGCCGGTTGCCGTTGGCTATGCTGACCGCCGTGGAGTAGTCGATCAACCAATCTTCCGGCTTCACGGAGCCGTTGTACTTGGGCGTGTCTCTTGGGAGCAAGAACCCTTTGGGGAAAGGCTCGTCGCGGATGCAGGGGCCGAAACAAGGCGGGCCGACATCGTCTTCTTCTTCTAGCGCCAGGGATCGCGCCAGGCGGTCGATCTGATGGCGGGCGTCGTTCTCGCCGACTCCTTCGCGGCGACCTAGTCGGCCGCGGAGAGCCGGGTGCGCCACTGGCGGTGGGGTGGGATATCTCTCTCCACGGGGTGGAGGCGGAGGCGGATTGCCCCGCCATTCCATGGCTCGGGGATGGCCGTCCGCGTCTCGCTCGATGGAGATTCGGGTCCGGCTTCGGCTGGCTGCCGGCTCTTTCTCGCGCCGCGCGCGGGTGTTGCTCGTAGTCGGAGTCCGGGACGTCGCGCCGTGATCTCGGCGCAGGGGAGGGCTTCCCGCACGGGCGTCGGCTTCGTGCCTCCGTGCGGCCTTGTCAATCAGTTGCTGGATGCGCCGGGTCATGTGGGGGAGTTCTTCGGCCTCCAAGCCGTCCAGCCCGTCCACGGCCGCCTGGGCGGCACGCAAGTTCTCGAGCGGAGTGGCATAGACCGGGCGGTCGACTCCCAGCATGTCGGCGATGACGGCGCCGCGTTGCTTGACAATGCCGGCCCGGCTTGGCCCGCCTGGGGCCGGCATGCCGAAGGCGGCGCGGTCAGCTTCGCGCTGGTAGGCCTCAGTGAGGCGTCTCACGGAAGCCAGCCTCCGGCCCTCTGCGAGGAGGGCGAGGCGGCGCGCCTCCAGTGCTTCATCATTGGCATCAGCAGGGAGGGGGGTGGACAAGTCGTGGGCCGCCGCGTGCGGGGCGTCGTGGGCGCTCTCATCGGCCAGGCCGCCGTGGCCGACGACCATCACTTCGGTGGTGACAGCATCGCGGCCGTCGGTCCGAGGAAGCGGGTCGTTGTAGATCGCGACGTTGGTGGGGAAGGTGTCGAAGGAGGCCGTGTCGGAGTCGACAGGCATCGGGTCGGTGGAGCCAACCGACTCCAGATCCACAGCAGGCTCGCTGGAGACATGGAGCTGGCCGAGGAGGTTGGCGAGGTGGTCGGTGCCCGCATCGGAGGCGAGCTCGTCGGAGATGAGGGTTTCGTCGAGGAGATCTGCAAGGCTGCTCGCCGCGCAGATGCTGGTGACGCCTTGCAGCGCGTCATGGCAAGCGCCATCGGGCGTGCCGGGCTAGCTACGCTCGCTGGGGAGGAATAGGGTTCCCGTCCAGAACAGGTCTCCGGACGACGGTGCACCTGGCCCCACGGTGGGCGCCAAATGTCGGGTGGTAGGTGCGACATATGCCAACGGGTGGCTTATCATTGTGGGAGCCAGTAAGACGTCGCCGGTGCCTAGAAACGTGATGAGGCAAAGACATGCACGCCGGCGAATCTTACCCAGCTTCGGGGCTCTCCGTGGAGATAACACCCCTACTGCTGCTTTGTGGGGTCTCCGCATGATCACTAGATGGACAAGTAGCTACACAATGCTCCTTGAGCTATTCGGTGGGAGGAGGAAGAAGGGCACGGCTAGCTTGCTTCTTCTCCTTATGTGGTGTCTAAAACTAGCTGGGGGTCCAACCCTTTGCATGGGCGCCCCGGGGGGTTTATATAGGCCTACCCCCGGGGGTACAATGGTAATCCGACTGGGAGCGGGGCCCAGCCGTTTGTGACTGCACTCGCCGGCTTCTGCGCCGACCACTGGGGCCCGCCGGCTCGTGGGTCCCGCCGGCTGCCAACTCCTCGGCAACAGGCAGGCCCCACTGCCAAGAGTCTTGTCGATGGCTGGTTACTGTTGCCTCAACCTGATGACGAGGTCTTCGTCGAGGTAAGCGTGGCTACAGTGCCGCCGTCCGGCGAGCGATTACCGTAGCCTTACCGCGTCTAGTCTCCTTAATGGGGCGTCTTCTTCGAGGGGGAAGCGAACCGGCTGCGGGGATCCGGCCCCGTCTCGGGCCGACTGGGGGAGGCCTGGCCGCCTTCGGGCATCTCTCTGCCCGAAGGGGCCCACCGCCCGTGGGCCGCGCTGGTGGCCCGTCGTGGATGACATCAGGGTCAACATGGCAACAGTGCCGCGCCGGACGGGTCATGGCCACTCTGTACGGTGCACTGTGCCAGGCGTGCTCCGGGATTCAGGGGTGGCAAGCTTTACTGTAGCCATGCCCCGTATCATCGCCGCTAGGTGGATGCAAACTTTGTGGGTACGGTCTCGACCACTTTGTGGGAGCCGGCTTCTTGGAGTCGGCCTTCTCGCGGCCGACTTCTCGAAGTCGGCCCTCCCATGGCTTTCTTCATGAGGGCTAAAGTCGGACCGCCTTCCGAAAACCGGCCTGGGTGACAGCCAGCAAGGGGAAGGCGGCCCCATGTCTTGAATTCTTGAGAGCCGGACGGGCTCGTAATTTTTTCAGAATGGCCAGGGGAAGCCGGCTAGGCTACCCATGGCTATTTACTCTGACACAATTAATATAATTCCAAATTTATGTGAGACTGATGACAAGGACAGATCTAACAGATTTATACATGCAATCACGTAGATGAAATCTAGCAGAGTAAATGAAATCGACATGGACTGAAGTCCCATAACAAGATCACATGAATATAACCGATCACAAAGGATATCTTACAGCCGGGTTGATGATGAGATCGCAGTGAAGACGGGGATGTAGATGGAGAGTTGATGATGAACTGATCGCAGTGCAGACGGACGTAGTCCAAGAAGATTGAGCAGCCGTGCGGATGCACTGCCCAGAAACTTTATTGCCCGGCTACCCGTGCAGGGCGCCGATGCCGGGGAAAGTCCGGAGACTACTGCTCTCCTCGCACTGCTGCACGGCAGGGAGAGGATCGGCGAAGGTCGACAGCAGCGGCGCAGATGAGAACGGGTTAGGGTTGTGTTTTTGTTCGAGTGTCTCTGGCAAGAAGGACGTCTCCCTCTTATAGACTCGGATGGATAAACCCCACGCAGCACGATCTGCCTATATCCTAGGATCCGCCCCCTGGGATATCTCCATCACGAACGAACCTGTAATCACACGCAAACGTGCGAGTCTATCCTCGGTTCGTGCGTGAGACAGACGCGGGTGGATAAGAGTAAAAACTGCGCGATAAAAATAACAAAAAATGCATTTTATTAGGCCATGGTCGTGCTCGCCTCGCCAAAGCCCAAAGTCACAAGTCACACGTAATTAAACGCGAATAAATGCAAAATGCGAGCGAGCGCGCGCGCGCGCATGTGTGCGCGTGTGGTGTAAACTTGCATCTTTAGTCATCCCAATCAATGGAACCATGAGAGGCCCCCTTATAAGCAGGTAAAACTCTTTCTCCCTTAGCGATGTGGAACTAAACTCCCACATGGCTGTCCACCCCCTTGACTTCTCTCCAAATCTGAAATTAATTTGGGCCCAATCTCTGTATAAAGCCCATTAATTCCAACAATCCCCGCCAAGAAGTCAAGGTCTGCAATTTGTTCTCATCTGGCTTTTATATACCAGTTTTAAAACTATAGACCCGTCTCGGGTTGAACTATACCTAGCACTCCATGATCCACTCCTCTTACAACTAGGCAATGGACACTACCTTGAATTGCCAGTCTTGTGTAGAAGAGATTCACCTGAAGGCATCACTGATACTAGGCCGCCTTGATCCATGCCTAAGGTTTGGAGCGTTACGGTCGTGCTCCCTAGTCCTTTAGTGATCTCATCAGAGATCACCCAAATCTCATGTACTGCGACCTCACAGCTAAGCTCACATAGGTGTGTTCTTTCAAGAATACCCTGCAGGACGGTATCTTTCCGAAGTGTTTCGGCATTAGAACATATTAAGACAGAAGTCAGCCTCCCATGCAGTACTTAGAGTACTCATCTCAGCGGGAAATGGAAGATACATATGTACTCTCTCATGTTGCTCCAACAACTTGTTTTTCCCTTTTCCTAATTCACGGGATCTCCGATCACATAGGCCGGGTTTCTGTAGTTGTGCAACTCAGGTGGGTCTCAAGCCCATTTCCCTTGATGCTCCATCTATCACTGAACGTGATAGCCCCTTTGTAAAGGGATCCGCTAGGTTTTTGGTAGTGTTAATATAATCAACGGCGATCACTCCTTTACGTCTAAAATTCCTGACGGATTTGATGCGCCGTTTCACATGTCTTGATGACTTCAGATTGTCCTTCGAACTTTTAACCTTAGTGATCACGGTTTGTTTATCACAGTTCAGAAGGATTGCCAGAATTGGTTTTTCAACCATTGGCAAATCACTCAAGAGTTCACGCAGCCACTCTGCCTCAACAGTGGCTGAGTCAAGTGCTACAAGTTCAGCCTCCATAGTAGACCTCGTCAAGATAGTTTGCTTGCGAGACCTCCAAGAGATTGCAGCACTGTCAAAAGTAAATATATATCCACTAGTGGCTTTGATCTCATCTGCATCTGAGATCTAGTTAGCATCACTATACCCTTCTGGTACATCAGGGTACCCTGTATAGTGGAGCCCATACGTTGTGGTTCCTCTCAAATACCTCATTACTCGTTCCAGCGCAATCCAGTGATCATTTCCTGGATTTGAATTAAACCGGCTCAATTTGCTAACCGCAAATGAAATGTCAGGTCTAGTTGCAGCAGCAAGGTACATGAGAGAACCAACTATTTGGGAGTATTTTAGTTGCTCGACCCCTTGTCCTCTGTTCTTACGAAGCTTTAGACTTGGGTCATAGGGAGTTGGAGATGTTCTAGAGTCCTCAAAACCAAACAGACTCGGGATTTTCTCCACATAATGAGACTGACTTAATGTAATCCCATTCTCATTCATTTGCAGCTTTATGTTTAAAATAACATCCGCCTCTCCCAAATCTTTCACATCAAAGTTTTGAGACAGAAAGGATTTAACATCATTTATAACATCCATATCGGTCCCAAAAATTAATATGTCATCAACGTATAAGCATAAGATTACACCCTTACCCCCACCATATTTATAGTACACACATTTGTCTCCTTCATTCACCACAAAGCCTGCCGAAGTGAGAGTTTTCTCAAATTTTTCATGCCACTGCTTCGGCGCCTGCTTGAGACCATAGAGTGATTTCTTCAATCTACACACCATATTCTCTTGACCGGTTGCTACAAAACAATCAGGTTGCTGCATATAAATTTCCTCATCAAGCTCTCCATTTAGGAAAGCCGTCTTCACATCCATTTGATGGATTAGGAATTTATAAGTGTTGGAAATATGCCCTAGAGGCAATAATAAAAGCATTATTATTATATTTCCTTGTTCATGATAATTGTCTTTATTCATGCTATAATTGTGTTATCCGGAAATCGTAATACATGTGTGAATAATAGACACCAACATGTCCCTAGTAAGCCTCTAGTTGACTAGCTCGTTGATCAACAGATAGTCATGGTTTCCTAACTATGGACATTGGATGTCATTGATAACGAGATCACATCATTAGGAGAATGATGTGATGGACAAGACCCAATCCTAAACATAGCACAAGATCGTATAGTTCGTTTGCTAGAGTTTTCCAATGTCAAGTATCTTTTCCTTAGACCATGAGATCGTGTAACTCCCGGATACCGTAGGAGTGCTTTGGGTGTACCAAACGTCACTACGTGACTGGGTGACTATAAAGGTATACTACGGGTATCTCCGAAAGTGTCTGTTGGGTTGACACGGATCAAGACTGGGATTTGTCACTCCGTATGACAGAGAGGTTTCACTGGGCCCACTCGGTAATGCATCATCATAATGAGCTCAAAGTGACCAAGGGTCTGGTCACGGGATCATGCATTAAGGTACGAGTAAAGTGACTTGCCGATAACGAGATTGAACGAGGTATTGGGATACCGACGATCGAATCTCAGGCAAGTAACATACCGATTGACAAAGGGAATTGTATACGGGGTTGCTTCAATCCTCGACATTGTGGTTCATCCGATGAGATCATCGAGGAGCATGTGGGAGCCAACATGGGTATCCAGATCCGGCTGTTGGTTATTGACCGGAGAGCGATCTCGGTCATGTCTACATGTCTCCCGAACCCGTAGGGTCTACACACTTAAGGTTCGGTGATGCTAGGGTTGTAGGGATATGTATATGTAGTAACCCGAATGTTGTTCGGAGCCCCGGATGATATCCCGAACGTCACGAGGAGTTCCGGAATGGTCCGGAGGTAAAGAATTATATATAGGAAGTGCTATTTCGGCCATCGGGACAAGTTTCGGGGTCACCGGTATTGTATCGGGACCACCGGAAGGGTCCCGGGGGTCCACCGGGTGGGGCCACATATCCCAGAGGGCCCCATGGGCTGACGTGGGAAGGAATCCAGCCCAAAGTGGGCTGGGGCGCCACTTCCCCTAGGGCCCATGCGCCTAGGGTGGGGGAAACCCTAAAGGGGGGCGCCCCCTTGCTTGGGGGGCAAGCCCCCCACCCCTTGGCCGCCGCCCCCCTAGGAGATTGCATCTCCTACGGCCGGCGCCCCCCCTAGGCCCCCCTACATATAGTGGGGGGGATGGAGGACCTCTGACTTTTTCCTTTGGTGCCTCCCTCTCCCTCTCCAACACATCCTCCTCCTCCATAGAGCTTGGCAAAGCCCTGCCGGAGTACTGCAGCTCCATCGCCACCACGCCGTCGTGCTGCTGCTGGAGCCATCTTCCTCAACCTCTCCTTCCCCTTGCTGGATCAAGAAGGAGGAGACGTTACGCTGACCGTATGTGTGTTGAACGCGGAGGTGCCGTCCGTTCGGCGCTAGGATCTCCGGTGATTTGGATCACGTCGAGTATGACTTCCTCATCCCCGTTCTTTGAACGCTTCCGCGCGTGATCTACAAAGGTATGTAGATGCAATCAAATCACTCGTTGCTAGATGAACTCCTAGATGGATCTTGGTGAAATCGTAGGAAAATTTTTGTTTTCTGCAACGTTCCCCAACAGTGGCATCATGAGCTAGGTCTATGCGTAGTTCTCTTTGCACGAGTAGAACACAATTTGTTGTGGGCGTAGATGTTGTCAACTTTCTTGCCGCTACTAGTCTTATCTTGCTTCAGCGGTATTGTAGGATGAAGCGGCCCGGACCAACCTTACACGTACGCTTACGTGAGACTGGTTCCACCAACGACTAACATGCACAAGTTGCATAAGGTGGCTGGCGGGTGTCTGTCTCTCCCACTTCAGTTGGAGCGGATTCGATGAAAAGGGTCCTTATGAAGGGTAAATAGAAGTTGACAAATCACGTTGTGGCTTTCACGTAGGTAAGAAAACATTCTTTCTAGTACCCTATTGCAGCCATGTAAAAACTTGCAACAACAATTAGAGGACGTCTAACTTGTTTTTGCAGCAAGTGCTTTGTGATATGATATGGCCAAAGTTGTGATGAATGATGAATGATATATATGTGATGTATGAGATGTTCATGCTATTGTAATAGGTATCACGACTTGCCTGTCGATGAGTATGACAACCGGCAGGAGCCATAGGAGTTGTCTTTATTTTTTGTATGACCTGCGTGTCATTGAGAAACGCCATGTAAATTACTTTACTTTATTGCTAAACGCGTTAGCCGTAGTAGTAGAAGTAATAGTTGGCGAGCAACTTCATGGAGACACGATGATGGAGATCATGATGATGGAGATCATGGTGTCATGCCGGTGACAAGATGATCCTGGAGCCCCAAGATGAAGATCAAAGGAGCTATGTGATATTGGCCATATCATGTCACTATTATTATTTGATTGCATGTGATGTTTATCATGTTTCTGCATATTGTTTACTTAGAACGACGGTAGTAAATAAGATGATCCCTCATAATAATTTCAAGAAAGTGTTTCCCCTAACTGTGCACCGTTGCGACAGTTCGTTGTTTCGAAGCACCACGTGATGATCGGGTGTTAGATTCCAACGTTCACATACAACGGGTGTAAGACAGATTTACACATGCAAACACTTAGGTTGACTTGACGAGCCTAGCATGTACAGACATGGCCTCGGAACACAGAAGACCGAAAGGTCGAGCATGAGTCGTATAGAAGATACGATCAACATGAAGATGTTCACCGATGATGAATAGTCCGTCTCACGTGATGATCGGACACGGCCTAGTTAACTCGGATCATGTTATACTTAGATTACTAGAGGGATGTCTATCTAAGTGGGAGTTCATTGAATAATTTGATTAGATGAACTTAATTATCATGAACTTAGTCTAAAATTTTTACAATATGTCTTGTAGATCAAATGGCCAACATAGTCCTCAACTTCAACGCGTTCCTAGAGAAAACCAAGCTGAAAGACGATGGCAGCAACTACACGGACTGGGTCCGGAACCTGAGGATCATCCTCATAGCTGCCGAGAAAGATTATGTCCTACAAGCACCGCTAGGTGACGCACCTGTCCTCCTTGCAGAACAAGACGTTATGAAAGCTTGGCAGGCACGTACCGATGACTACTCCCTCGTTCAGTGCGGCATGCTTTACAGCTTAGAGCCGGGGCTCAAAAAGTGTTTTGAGAGACACGGAGCATATGAGATGTTCGAAGAGATGAAAATGGTTTTCCAAGCTCATGCCCGGGTCGAGAGATATCAAGTCTCCGACAAGTTCTTCAGCTGTAAGATGGAGGAAAACAGTTCTGTCAGTGAGCACATACTCACTATGTCTGGGTTGCATAACCGCTTGACTCAGCTGGGAGTTAATCTCCCGGATGACGCGGTCATTGATAGAATCCTTCAGTCATTTCCACCGAGCTACAAGAGCTTTGTGATGAACTTCAATATGCAGGGGATGGAAAATACCATTCCTGAAATATTTGCAATGCTGAAATCAGCAGAGGTAGAAGTCAAAAAGGAACATCAAGTGTTGATGGTGAATAAAACCACTAAGTTCAAGAAGGGCAAGGGTAAGAAAGCCTTCAAGAAGGACGGCAAGGTAGTTGCCGCGCACGGCAAGCAAGCTGCCGAGAAGAAGCCAAAGAATGGACCCAAGCCTGAGACTGAGTGCTTTTATTGCAAGGGAAGTGGTCACTGGAAGCGGAATTGCCCCAAATACTTAGCGGACAAGAAGGCCGGCATCACGAAAGGTATATGTGATATACATGTAATTGATGTGTACCTTGCCAGTACTCGTAGTAGCTCCTGGGTATTTGATACCGGTGCGGTTGCTCACATTTGTAACTCAAAACAGGAGCTGCGGAGTAAGCGGAGACTGGCGAAGGACGAGGTGACGATGCGCGTCAGGAATGGTTCCAAGGTCAATGTGATCGCCGTCAGCAAGCTACCTCTACATTTACCTTCGGGATTAGTTTTAAACCTTAATAATTGTTATTTAGTGCCAGCTTTGAGCATGAACATTGTATCAGGATCTCGTCTAATTTGAGATGGCTACTCATTTAAATCCAAGAATAATGGTTGTTCTATTTATATGAGAGATATGTTTTATGGTCATGCTCCGATGGTGAATGGTTTATTCTTAATGAATCTCGAGCGTAATGCTACACATGTTCATAGTGTGAGTACCAAAAGATGTAAGATTGATAATGATAGTCCCACATACTTGTGGCACTGCCGCCTTGGTCACATAGGTGTCAAACGCATGAAGAAGCTCCATGCTGATGGACTTTTAGAGTCTCTTGAATACGAATCATTTGACACGTGCGAACCATGCCTCATGGGTAAAATGACCAAGACTTCGTTCTCAGGAACAATGGAGCGAGCAACCAACTTATTGGAAATCATACATACTGATGTGTGCGGTCCAATGAGTGTTGAGGCTCACGGTGGCTATCGTTATGTTCTCACCCTCACTGATGACTTGAGTAGATATGGGTATGTCTACTTAATGAAACACAAGTCTGAGACCTTTGAAAAGTTCAAGGAATTACAGAGTGAGGTTGAGAATCAACGTGACAGGAAAATCAAGTTCCTGCGATCAGATCATGGAGGAGAATACTTGAGTCACGAGTTTGGCACACACTTAAGAAAATGTGGAATAGTTTCACAACTCACGCCGCCTGGAAAACCTTAGCGTAATGGTGTGTCCGAACGTCGTAATCGCACTCTATTAGATATGGTGCGATCTATGATGTCTCTTACCGATTTACCGCTATCTTTTTGGGGCTATGCTTTAGAGACTGCCGCATTTCCTTTAAATAGGGCTCCGTCGAAATCCGTTGAGACGACACCGTATGAATTATGGTTTGGGAAGAAACCTAAGCTGTCGTTTCTAAAAGTTTGGGGATGCGATGCTTATGTCAAGAAACTTCAACCTGAAAAGCTCGAACCCAAGTCGGAAAAATGCGTCTTCATAGGATACCCTAAAGAAACTATTGGGTATACCTTCTACCTCAGATCCGAAGGCAAGATCTTTGTTGCCAAGAATGGATCCTTTCTAGAGAAGGAGTTTCTCTCGAAAGAAGTAAGTGGGAGGAAAGTAGAACTTGATGAAGTATTACCTCTTGAACCGGAAAATGGCGCAACTCAAGAAAATGTTCCTGACGTGCCTGCACCGACTAGAGAGGAAGTTAATGATGATGATCAAGATACTTCTGATCAAGCTCCTACTGAAATTCGAAGGTCCACAAGGACACGTTCTGCACCAGATTGGTACGGCAACCCTGTCTTAGAAATCATGTTGTTGGACAACAGTGAACCTTCGAACTATGAAGAAGAGATGGCGGGCCCGGATTCCGACAAATGGCTGGAAGCCATGAAATCCGAGATAGGATCCATGTATGAAAACAAAGTATGGACTTTGACTGACTTGCCCGTAGAGCGGCGAGCCATAGAAAATAAATGGATCTTTAAGAAGAAGACAGACACGGATGGTAATGTGACCATCTATAAAGCTTGGCTTGTCGCTAAGGGTTATCGACAAGTTCAAGGGGTTGACTACGATGAGACTTTCTCACCGGTAGCGAAGCTGAAGTCCGTCCGAATCATGTTAGCAATTGCCGCATTCTATGATTATGAAATATGGCAAATGGACGTCAAAACGGCATTCCTTAATGGTTTCCTTAAGGAAGAATTGTATATGATGCAGTCGGAAGGTTTTGTCGATCCTAAGAATGCTAACAAGGTGTGCAAGCTCCAACGCTCGATTTATGGGCTGGTGCAAGCATCTCGGAGTTGGAACATTCGCTTTGATGAGATGATCATAGCGTTTGGGTTTACGCAGACTTATGGAGAAGCCTGCGTTTACAAGAAAGTGAGTGGGAGCTCTGTAGCATTTCTCATATTATATGTAGATGACATACTTTTGATGGGAAATGATATAGAACTTTTGGACAGCATTAAGGCCTATTTGAATAAGAGTTTTTCAATGAAGGACCTTGGAGAAGCTGCATATATATTAGGCATCAAGATATATAGAGATAGATCAAGACGCCTCATAGGTCTTTCACAAAGCACATACCTTGATATGATATTGAAGAAATTCAATATGGATCAGTCTAAGAAGGGGTTCTTGCATGTGTTGCAAGGTATGAAACTGAGCTCAGCTCAATGTCCGACCACGGCAGAAGGTACAGAAGAGATGAGTGTCATCCCCTATGCCTCAGCCATAGGTTCTATTATGTATGCCATGCTGTGTACCAGACCTGACGTAAACCTTGCCGTAAGTTTGGTAGGTAGGTACCAAAGTAATCCCGACAAGGAACACTGGACAGCGGTCAAGAATATCCTGAAGTACCTGAAAAGGACTAAGTAATTGTTTCTCGTCTATGGAGGTGACGAAGAGCTCGTCGTAAAGGGTTACGTCGATGCTAGCTTCGACACAGATCTGGATGACTCTAAGTCACAAACCGGATACGTGTATATTTTGAATGGTGGGGCAGTAAGCTGGTGCAGTTGCAAGCAGAGCGTCGTGGCGGGATCTACATGTGAAGCGGAGTACATGGCAGCCTCGGAGGCAGCGCATGAAGCAATTTGGGTGAAGGAGTTCATCACCGACCTAGGAGTCATACCCAATGCGTAGGGGCCAATCAAGCTCTTCTGTGACAACACAGGAGCTATTGCTCTTGCCAAGGAGCCCAGGTTTCACAAGAAGACAAGGCACATCAAGCGTCGCTTCAACTCCATTCGTGAAAATGTTCAAGATGGAGAGATAGATATTTGTAAAGTACATACGGACCTGAATGTAGCAGATCTGTTGACTAAACCTCTCCCTAGAGCAAAACATGATCAACACCAGAATTCCATGGGTGTTCGATTCATCACAATGTAACTAGATTATTGACTCTAGTGCAAGTGGGAGACTGTTGGAAATATGCCCTAGAGGCAATAATAAAAGCATTATTATTATATTTCCTTGTTCATGATAATTGTCTTTATTCATGCTATAATTGTGTTATCCGGAAATCGTAATACATGTGTGAATAATAGACACCAACATGTCCCTAGTAAGCCTCTAGTTGACTAGCTCGTTGATCAACAGATAGTCATGGTTTCCTGACTATGGACATTGGATGTCATTGATAACGAGATCACATCATTAGGAGAATGATGTGATGGACAAGACCCAATCCTAAACATAGCACAAGATCGTATAGTTTGTTTGCTAGAGTTTTCCAATGTCAAGTATCTTTTCCTTAGACCATGAGATCGTGTAACTCCCGGATACCGTAGGAGTGCTTTGGGTGTACCAAACGTCACAACGTGACTGGGTGACTATAAAGGTATACTACGGGTATCTCCGAAAGCGTCTGTTGGGTTGACACGGATCAAGACTGGGATTTGTCACTCCGTATGACGGAGAGGTATCACTAGGCCCACTCGGTAATGCATCATCATAATGAGCTCAAAGTGACCAAGTGTCTGGTCATGGGATCATGCATTATGGTACGAGTAAAGTGACTTGCCGATAACAAGCTTGAACGAGGTATTGGGATACCGACGATCGAATCTCGGGCAAGTAACATACCGGTTGACAAAGGGAATTGTATACGGGGTTGCTTGAATCCTCGACATCGTGGTTCATCCGATGAGATCATCAAGGAGCATGTGGGAGCCAACATGGGTATCCAGATCCTGCTGTTGGTTATTGACCGGAGAGCGATCTCGGTCATGTCTACATGTCTCCCAAACCCGTAGGGTCTACACACTTAAGGTTCGGTGACGCTAGGGTTGTAGGGATATGTATATGCAGTAACCCGAATGTTGTTCGGAGTCCCGGATGAGATCCCGGATGTCACGAGGAGTTCCGAAATGGTCCGGAGGTAAATAATTATATATAGGAAGTGCTATTTCGGCCGTCGGGACAAGTTTCGGGGTCACCGGTATTGTACTGGGACCACCGGAAGGGTCCCGGGGGTCCACCGGGTGGGGCCACCTATCCTGGAGGGCCCCATGGGCTGAAGTGGGAAGGAATCCAGCCCAAAGTGGGCTGGGGCGCCACTTCCCCTAGAGCCCATGCGCCTAGGGTGGGGGAAACCCTAAAGGGGGGCGCCCCCTTGCTTGGGGGGCAAGCCCCCCACCCCTTGGCCGCCGCCCCCCCTAGGAGATTGCATCTCCTAGGGCCGCCCCCCCTAGGCCCCCCTATATATAGTGGGGGGGTGGAGGAACTCTGACTTTTGCCTTTGGTGCCTCCCTCTCCCTCTCCAACACATCCTCCTCCTCCATAGAGCTTGGCGAAGCCCTGCCGGAGTACTGCAGCTCCATCATCACCACGCCGTCGTGCTGCTGCTGGAGCCATCTTCCTCAACCTCTCCTTCCCCTTGCTGGATCAAGAAGGAGGAGATGTTACGCTGACCGTACGTGTGTTGAACGCGGAGGTGCCATCCGTTCGGCGCTAGGATCTCCGGTGATTTGGATCACGTGGAGTAAGATTTCCTAATCCCCGTTCTTTGAATGCTTCCGCGCGTGATCTACAAAGGTATGTAGATGCAATCAAATCACTCGTTGCTAGATGAACTCCTAGATGGATCTTGGTGAAATCGTACGAAAATTTTTGTTTTCTGCAACGTTCCCCAACAATAAGATGCTGCTAGAGCAATCAGCACCCGAATTGTAGTCATCCTAGCAACAGGCGAGTATGTATCAAAGAAATCCTCACCTTCCTTTTGGGTAAAACCCTTGGCCACGAGTCTAGCCTTATACTTTTCAATGGTACCATCAGGTCTTAACTTCCTTTTAAATATCCATTTGCAACCAATAGGTTTACAACCCATCGGTCGTGGACAGATTTCCCATTTTCCGTTAGTGAGAATGGAATCCATTTCACTTTGGACTGCCTCCTTCCAGTCATCAGCATCTAGGGATGCATATGCTTCAGAGAGAGTTCTGGGAACATCATCCACGAGGTACACAGCGAAGTCATCTCCAAAGGACCTTTTAGTCCGTTGCCTCTTGCTCCTTCTGGGAGCTACTTCGCTATCATCCTCCTTAGTTGGAATATACAGAGTTACAAAAGGAGTACTTTCCGATTCAGGCTCGGGTTCAAATTCTCTTTGTATAGTTGGTTGCCTAGTGGATGCTCTATTTTCCTTCATTGGAAAGATGTTCTCAAAGAAGGTAGCATCTCGAGATTCTATCACAGTGTTAGTGTGCACATGAGAAAACTCGGACTTGACTACCAAGAACCTATAAGCGTTGCTATTATGTGCGTAACCTAGAAAGATACAATCAACAGTCTTAGGTCCCAATTTTCGTTTCTTGCATACAGGTACATTAACCTTGGCTAAACAGCCCCAAGCACGTAAGAAACGCAGAGTTGGTTTGTGTACTTTCCATCCTTCATGTGGAGTTGTATCTCCTTTTGATGAAGGAACTCTGTTAAGAACATAACATGCAGCCAACGCAGCCTCTCCCCACCATGACTTAGCTAAACTGGCACTGTCCAACATGGCATTTACCAAGTCCGTAAGTGTTTGGTTTTTGCGTTCAGCCACTCCATTTGATTGGGGTGAGTAAGGAGGGGTTACCTCATGGATAATTCCAAGCTCCGCACAAAATTCAGCAAACTCATGTGAGACATACTCTCCCCCTCTGTCAGACCTTAAGCATTTGTTCTTCTTCTCTAATTGGTTTTCTACCTGAGCTTTGTAGATCTTAAAGCAGTTCAACGCCTCATCTTTCATTTTTACTAGATAAATATGACACCACTTAGTCGCATCATCTATCAATGTCATCATATATCTTTTCCCTGCCTTAGTCAAAACTCCATTCATCTCACACAAATCTGAATGGATTAAATCTAGAGGTGAAAGGCTTTTCTCCCCAATAGGTTTAAACGGTTTTCGGGGTTGCTTTGCTTGCACACAAGCCTGACACTTAGATCCACGGACTATCGAGACATTCGGAATTAAATTAAGCCTAAATAACCGAACAATGCGATCAAAATTTAAATGACATAAACGAGAGTGCCAAACAGCAACATCTCCAACATTTATTCCAGAATGTGAAGAACAAGATAAATTGTTTACAACATTATAGTCGTCTAGAATAGAAAGGCGGAACAAGTCTCCGCTGTTATAGCCTTTTCCAATAAACAAACCAAATTTTGAAAGAACAAACTTATTCGACTCAAACACCAGCTTGTAGCCATCACGGCACAGCAGTGAACCAGAAAGCAGGTTCCTGTTTATTCCTGGGACATGTCGGACGTTCTTCAGTGACAAAGTCTTCCCCGAGGTAAGCCTCAGGCCAACTCTACCGGTTCCACGAACGGTTGCCCTTGTTTCGTTCCCCATCACGATGGTGGAACCGCTGCAAGCCTGATAAGAAGAAAACAAGTTGTAGTCAACACAAACATGCACATTAGCTCCAGTATCTATCCACCAATCAGTGGATTGACATGCAAGAAGGACACTAAGGACATACCTAGATCCTCCACCTGCCTCGCTAACGACAACATTCGCAGATGGCTGGCCTCCTTCCTTCCTGCCTTTGCGCATGCGGCACTTCCTGGCTATGTGCCCAGGCTCACCACACACGAAGCAGTTGAAGTCACCCTTTTCTTTCTTCTTCTTCTTAAAGCCGGTGGTTTGTTTTGCCTTCCCTTTGTTCTTGTAATTCTTTGCACCGGAACTGCCAGCCCCACTTTGCACGACATTGGCATTCAGAACCGGCTGGGGAGGAACTTTTTCCGCATCTTTTGCTCTGGCCTTTTCCTCAACATCAAGAGTGGCGATGAGACTCTCCACGGTCATCACCTCCCTCTTGTGTTTGAGAGTGGTGGCAAAGCTCCCCCAAGATGGAGGTAACTTGGCAATAATGCCCCCCACCACAAACTTGTCAGGCAGAACGACTCCAAAACCAGTGAGTTCCCCCACCAGGAGCTGGATCTCATGGGCTTGTGTCACAACCGAATTATTATCGGCCATCTTAAAATCGTGATACAGCTCATTAACATACAGTTCACGCCCAGCATCCGACTCTCCGTATTTCCTGTCGAGCGCTTCCCAAACAAGGGCAAGCCTAGCAAAGTTCATATATATGTTACAAAGCTGATCGGTCATGAGGGAGAGAAGACAACCCGTGGCCGTGTCTGAAGACACCTCAAAATCACGCTGTTGTTCCTGCGTGAGTGGCCTCTCAACAGTGGGTGAAATCACCCACCACAAGTTCATGCTCATAAGCCAGAACTTCACACGGGTCTGCCATCTTTTGAAGTTCTCACCCCCAAACCTCTCAGGTTTCATCACATCGCTTGGTCCAGCAATTGCACAGTAATAAAGTTTCTGGACTGTTGAAAATATGGCAGGTATTACAATTAATATAATTCCGAATTTATGTGAGACTGATGACAAGGACAGATCTAACAGATTTATACATGCAATCACGTAGATGAAATCTAGCAGAGTAAATGAAATCGACATGGACTGAAGTCCCATAACAAGATCACATAAATATAACCAAGCACAAAGGATATCTTACAGCTGGGTTGATGATGAGATCGCAGTGAAGACGGGGATGTCGATGGAGAGTTGATGATGAACTGATCGCAGTGCAGACGGACGTAGTCGAAGAAGATTGAGCAACCATGCGGATGCACTGCCCAGAAACTTTATCGCCCGACTACCCGTGCAGGTCGCCAATGCCGGGGAAAGTCTGGAGACTACTGCTCTCCTCACCCTGCTGCGCGGCAGGGAGAGGATCGGCGAAGGTCGACGGCGGCGGCGCAGATGAGAACTGGTTAGGGTTGTGTTTTTGTTCGAGTGTCTCTGGCGAGAAGGACATCTCCCTCTTATAGACTCGAATGGATAAACCCCACGCAGCACGATCTGCCTATATCCTAGGATCCGCCCCCTGGGATATCTCCGTCACGAACGAACCTGTAACCGCATGCAAACATGCGAGTCTATCCTCGGTTCGTGCGTGAGACAGACGCGGGTGGATAAGAGTAAAATCTGTGCAATAAAAATAACAAAAAATGCATTTTATTATGCCACAGTCGCGCTCGCCTCGCCAAAGTCACAAGTCACAAGTCACGCGTAATTAAACGCGAATAAATGCGAAATGCGAGCGAGCGCGCGCGCGTGTGTGCGCGTGTGGTGTACACTTGCATCTTTAGTCATCCCAATCAATGGAACCATGAGAGGCCCCCTTATAAGCAGGTAAAACTCTTGCTCCCTTAGCGATGTGGGACTAAACTCCCACATGGCTGTCCACCCCCTTGACTTCTCTCCAAATCTGAAATTAATTTGGGCCCAATCTCTGTATAAAGCCCATTAATTCCAACAATCCCCACCAAGAAGTCAAGGTCTGCAATTTGTTCTCATCTGGCTTTTATATACCAGTTTTAAAATTATAGACCCGTGTCAGGTTGAACTATACCTAGCACTCCATGATCCACTCCTCTTACAACTAGGCAATGGACACTGCCTTGAATTGCCAGTCTTGTGTAGAAGAGATTCACCTGGAGGCATCACTGATACTAGGCCGCCTTGATCCACGCCTATGGTTTGGAGCGTTACGGTCATGCTCCCTAGTCCTTTAGTGAGCTCATTAGAGATCACCCAAATCTCATGTACTGCGACCTCACAGCTAAGCTCACATAGGTGTGTTCTTTCAAGAATACCCTACAGGACGGTATCTTTCCGAAGTGTTTCGGCATTAGAACATATTAAGACAGAAGTCAGCCTCCCATGCAGTACTTAGAGTACTCATCTCAGCGGGAAATGGAAGATACATATGTACTCTCTCCTGTTGCTCCAACAACCTGTTTTTCCCTTTTCCTAATTCACGGGATCTCCGATCACATAGGCCGGGTTTCTGTAGTTGTGCAACTCAGGTGGGTCTCAAGCCCATTTCCCTTGATGCTCCATCTATCACTGAACGTGATAGCCCCTTTGTAAAGGGATCCGCCAGGTTTTTGGTAGTGTTAATATAATCAACGGCGATCACTCCTTTACGTCTCAAATTCCTGAAGGATTTGATGGGCCGTTTCACATGTCTTAATGACTTCAGATTGTCCTTCGAACTTTTAACCTTAGTGATCACGGTTTGGTTATCACAGTTCAGAAGGATTGCCGGAATTGGTTTTTCAACCATTGGCAAATCACTCAAGAGTTCACGCAGCCACTCTGCCTCAACAGTGGCTGAGTCAAGTGCTACAAGTTCAACCTCCATAGTAGACCTCGTCAAGATAGTTTGCTTGCGAGACCTCCAAGAGATTGCAGCACCGCCAAAAGTAAATATATATCCACTAGTGGCTTTGATCTCATCTGCATCTGAGATCCAGTTAGCATCACTATACCCTTCTGGTACATCAGGGTACCCTGTATAGTGGAGCCCATACGTTGTGGTTCCTCTCAAATACCTCATTACTCGTTCCAGCGCAATCCAGTGATCATTTCCCGGATTTGAATTAAACCGGCTCAATTTGCTAACCGCAAATGAAATGTCAGGTCTAGTTGCAGCAGCAAGGTACATGAGAGAACCAACTATTTGGGAGTATTTTAGTTGCTCGACCCCTTGTCCTATGTTCTTACAAAGCTTTAGACTTGGGTCATAGGGAGTTGGAGATGTTCTAGAGTCCTCAAAACCAAACCGACTCAGGATTTTCTCCACATAATGAGACTGACTTAATGTAATCCCATTCTCATTCATTTGCAGCTTTATGTTTAAAATAACATCCGCCTCTCCCAAATCTTTCATATCAAAGTTCTGATATAGAAAGGATTTAACATCATTTATAACATCCATATCGGTCCCAAAAATTAATATGTCATCAATCTATAAGCATAAGATTACACCCTTACCCCCACCATATTTATAGTACACACATTTGCCTCCTTCATTCACCACAAAGCCTGCCGAAGTGAGAGTTTTGTCAAATTTTTCATGCCACTGCTTCGGCGCCTGCTTGAGGCCATAGAGTGATTTCTTCAATCTACACACCATGTTCTCTTGCCCGGTTGCTACAGAACCATCAGGTTGCTGCATATAAATTTCCTCATCAAGCTCTCCATTTAAGAAAGCTATCTTCACATCCATGTGATGGATTAGGAATTTATAAGATGTTGCTAGAGCAATCAGCACCCGAATTGTAGTCATCCTAGTAACAGGTGAGTATGTATCAAAGAAATCCTCACCTTCCTTTTGGGTAAAACCCTCGGCCACGAGTCTAGCCTTATACTTTTCAATGGTACTATCAGGTCTGAACTTCCTTTTAAATATCCATTTGCAACCAATAGGTTTACAACCCATCGGTCGTGGACAGATTTCCCATGTTCCGTTAGTGAGAATGGAATCCATTTCACTTTGGACTGCCTCCTTCCAATCATCAGAATCTAGGGATGCATATGCTTCAGAGAGAGTTCTGGGAACATCATCCACGAGGTACACAGCGAAGTCATCTCCAAAGAACCTTTTAGTCCATTGTCTATTGCTCCTTCTTGGAGCTACTTCACTATCATCATCCTCAGTTGGATTATACAGAGTTACAAAAGGAGTACTTTCCGGTTCAGGCTCGGGTTCAAATTCTCTTTGTATCGTTGGTTGACTAGTGGATGCTCTATTTTCCTTAATTGGAAAGATGTTCTCAAAGAAGGTAGCGTCTCGAGATTCTATCACAGTGTTAGTGTGCACATGAGAAAACTCGGACTTGACTACCAAGAACCTATAAGCGTTGCTATTATGTGCGTAACCTAGAAAGATACAATCAACAGTCTTAGTTCCCAATTTTCGTTTCTTGCATACAGGTACATTAACCTTGGCTAAACAGCCCCAAGCACGTAAGAAACGCGGAGTTGGTTTGTGTCCTTTCCATCCTTCATGTGGAGTTCTATCTCCTTTTGAAGAAGGAACTCTGTTGAGAACATAACATGCAGCCAACGCAGCATCTCCCCACCATGACTTAGCTAAACCGGCACTGTCCAACATGGCATTTACCAAGTCCGTAAGTGTTCGATTTTTGCGTTCAGCCACTCCATTTGATTGGGGCGAGTACGGAGGGGTTACCTCATGGATAATTCCATGCTCCGCACAAAATTCAGCAAACTCATGTGAGACATACTCTCCCCCTCTGTCAGACCTTAAGCATTTGATCTTCTTCTCTAATTGGTTTTCTACCTCAGCTTTGTAGATCTTAAAGCAGTTCAACGCCTCATCTTTCGTTTTTACTAGATAAATATGACACCACTTAGTCGCATCATCTATCAATGTCATCATATATCTTTTCCCTGCCTTAGTCAAAACTCCATTCATCTCACACAAATCTGAATGGATTAAATCTAGAGGTGAAAGGCTTTTCTCCCCAATAGGTTTAAACGGTTTTCGGGGTTGCTTTGCTTGCACACAAGCCTGACACTTAGATCCACGGACTATCGAGACATTTGGAATTAAATTAAGCCTGAATAACCGAACAATGCGATCAAAATTTAAATGACATAAACGAGAGTGCCAAACAGCAACATCTCCAACATTTATTCCAGAATGTGAAGAACAAGATAAATTGTTTACAACATTACAGTCGTCTAGAATAGAAAGGCGGAACAAGTCTCCGCTGTTATAGCCTTTTCCAATAAACAAACCAAATTTCGAAATAACAAACTTATTCGACTCAAACACAAGCTTGTAGCCATCACGGCACAGCAGTGAACCAGAAAGCAGGTTCCTGTTTATTCCTGGGACATGTCGGACGTTCTTCAGCGACAAAGTCTTCCCCGAGGTAAGCCTCAGGTCAACTCTACCGGTTCCACGAACGGTTGCCCTTGTTTCGTTCCCCATCACGATGGTGGAACCGCTGCAAGCCTGATAAGAAGAAAACAAGTTGTAGTCAACACAAACATGCACATTAGCTCCAGTATCTATCCACCAATCAGTGGATTGACATGCAAGAAGGACACTAAGGACATACCTAGATCCTCCACCTGCCTCGCTAACGACAACATTCGCAGATGGATGGCCTCCTTCCTTCCTGCCTTTGCGCATGCGGCACTTCCTGGCTATGTGCCCAGGCTCACCACACACGAAGCAGTTGAAGTCACCCTTTTCTTTCTTCTTCTTCTTAAAGCCGGTGGTTTGTTTTGCCTTCCCTTTGTTTTTGTAATTCTTTGCACCGGAACTGCCAGCCCCACTTTGCACGACATTGGCATTCAGAACCGGCTGGGGAGGAACTTTTTCCGCATCTTTCGCTCTGGCCTTTTCCTCAACATCAAGAGTGGCGATGAGAGTTTCCACGGTCATCACCTCCCTCTTGTGTTTGAGAGTGGTGGCAAAGCTCCTCCAAGATGGAGGTAACTTGGCAATAATGCCCCCCACCACAAACTTGTCAGGCAGAACGACTCCAAATCCAGCGAGTTCCCCCACCAGGAGCTGGATCTCATGGGCTTGTGTCACAACCGAATTATTATCGGCCATCTTAAAATCGTGATACAGCTCATTAACATACAGTTCACGCCCAGCATCCGACTCTCCGTATTTCCTGTCGAGCGCTTCCCAAACAAGGGCAGGACTAGCAAAGTTCATATATATGTCACAAAGCTGATCGGTCATGAGGGAGAGAAGACAACCCCTGGCCGTGTCTGAAGACACCTCAAAATCACGCTGTTGTTCCTGCGTGAGTGGCCTCTCAACGGTGGGTGAAATCACCCACCACAAGTTCATGCTCATAAGCCAGAACTTCACACGGGTCTGCCATCTTTTGAAGTTCTCACCCCCAAACCTCTCAGGTTTCATCACATCGCTTGGTCCAGCCATTGCACAGTAATAAAGTTTCTGGACTGTTGGAAATATGGCGGTATTACAATTAATATAATTCCAAATTTATGTGAGACTGATGACAAGGACAGATCTAACAGATTTATACATGCAATCACGTAGATGAAATCTAGCAGAGTAAATGAAATCGACATGGACTGAAGTCCCATAACAAGATCACATAAATATAACCGATCACAAAGGATATCTTACAGCGGGGTTGATGATGAGATCGCAGTGAAGACGAGGATGTCGATGGAGAGTTGATGATGAACTGATCGCAGTGCAGACGGACGTAGTCGAAGAAGATTGAGCAGCCGTGCGGATGCACTGCCTAGAAACTTTATCGCCCGGCTACCCGTGCAGGTCGCCGATGCCGGGGAAAGTCCGGAGACTACTGCTCTCCTCGCCCTACTGCACGGCAGGGAGAGGATCGGCGAAGGTCGACGGCGGCGGTGCAAATGAGAACGGGTTAGGGTTGTGTTTTTGTTCGAGTGTCTCTGGCGAGAAGGACGTCTCCCTCTTATAGACTCGGATGGATAAACTCCACGCAGCACGATCTGCCTATATCCTAGGATCCGCCCCCTGGGATATCTCCATCACGAACGAACCTGTAACCGCACGCAAACGTGCGAGTCTATCCTCGGTTCATGCGTGAGACAGACGCGGGTGGATAAGAGTGAAAACTACGCAATAAAAATAACAAAAAATGCATTTTATTAGGCCACAGTCGCGCTCGCCTCGCCAAAGTCACAAGTCACAAGTCACAAGTCACAAGTCACGTGTAATTAAACGCGAATAAATGCGAAATGCGAGCGAGCGCGCACGCGCGTGTGTGCGCGTGTGGTGTACACTTGCATCTTTAGTCATCCCAATCAATGGAACCATGAGAGGCCCCCTTATAAGCAGGTAAAACTCTTGCTCCCTTAGCGATGTGGGACTAAACTCCCACATGGCTGTCCACCCCCTTGACTTCTCTCCAAATCTGAAATTAATTTGGGCCCAATCTCTATATAAAGCCCATTAATTCCAACAATCCCCACCAAGAAGTCAAGGTCTGCAATTTGTTCTCATCTGGCTTTTATATACCAGTTTTAAAAGTATAGACCCGTGTCGGGTTGAACTATACCTAGCACTCCATGATCCACTCCTCTTACAACTAGGCAATGGACACTGCCTTGAATTGCCAGTCTTGTGTAGAAGAGATTCACCTGAAGGCATCACTGATACTAGGCCGCCTTGATCCACGCCTATGGTTTGGAGCGTTACGGTCGTGCTCCCTAGTCCTTTAGTGAGCTCATTAGAGATCACCCAAATCTCATGTACTGCGACCTCACAGCTAAGCTCACATAGGTGTGTTCTTTCAAGAATACCCTGAAGGACGGTATCTTTCCGAAGTGTTTCGGCATTAGAACATATTAAGACAGAAGTCAGCCTCCCATGCAGTACTTAGAGTACTCATCTCAGCGGGAAATGGAAGATACATATGTACTCTCTCCTGTTGCTCCAACAACCTGTTTTTCCCTTTTCCTAATTCACGGGATCTCCGATCACATAGGCCGGGTTTCTGTAGTTGTGCAACTCAGGTGGGTCTCAAGCCCATTTCCCTTGATGCTCCATCTATCACTGAACGTGATAGCCCCTTCGTAAAGGGATCCGCCAGGTTTTTGGTAGTGTTAATATAATCAACGGCGATCACTCCTTTATGTCTCAAATTCCTGACGGATTTGATGCGCCGTTTCACATGTCTTGATGACTTCAGATTGTCCTTCGAACTTTTAACCTTAGTGATCACGGTTTGGTTATCACAGTTCAGAAGGATTGCCGGAATTGGTTTTTCAACCATTGGCAAATCACTCAAGAGTTCACGCAGCCACTCTGCCTCAACAGTGGCTGAGTCAAGTGCTACAAGTTCAGCCTCCATAGCAGACCTCATCAAGATAGTTTGCTTGCGAGACCTCCAAGAGATTGCAGCACTGCCAAAAGTAAATATATATCCACTAGTGGCTTTGATCTCATCTGCATCTGAGATCCAGTTAGCATCACTATACCCTTCTGGTACATCAGGGTACCCTGTATAGTGGAGCCCATACGTTGTGGGTCCTCTCAAATACCTCATTACTCATTCCAGCGCAATCCAGTAATCATTTCCCGGATTTGAATTAAACCGGCTCAATTTGCTAACCGCAAATGAAATGTCAGGTCTAGTTGCAGCAGCAAGGTACATGAGAGAACCAACTATTTGGGAGTATTTTAGTTGCTCGACCCCTTGTCCTCTGTTCTTACAAAGCTTTAGACTTGGGTCATAGGGAGTTGGAGATGTTCTAGAGTCCTCAAAACCAAACCGGCTCAGGATTTTCTCCACATAATGAGACTGACTTAATGTAATCCCATTCTCATTCATTTGCAGCTTTATGTTTAAAATAACATCCGCCTCTCCCAAATCTTTCATATCAAAGTTTTGAGATAGAAAGGATTTAACATCATTTATAACATCCATATTGGTCCCAAAAATTAATATGTCATCAACGTATAAGCATAAGATTACACCCTTACCCCCACCATATTTATAGTACACACATTTGCCTCCTTCATTCACCACAAAGCCTGCCGAAGTGAGAGTTTTGTCAAATTTTTCATGCCACTGCTTCGGCGCCTGCTTGAGGCCATAGAGAGATTTCTTCAATCTACACACCATGTTCTCTTGCCCGGTTGCTACAAAACCATCAGGTTGCTGCATATAAATTTCCTCATCAAGCTCTCCATTTAAGAAAGCTGTCTTCACATCCATTTGATGGATTAGGAATTTATAAGATGCTGCTAGAGCAATCAGCACCCGAATTGTTGTCATCCTAGCAACAGGCGAGTATGTATCAAAGAAATCCTCACCTTCCTTTTGGGTAAAACCCTCGGCCACGAGTCTAGCCTTATACTTTTCAATGGTACCATCAGGTCTTAACTTCCTTTTAAATATCCATTTGCAACCAATAGGTGTACAACCCATCGGTCGTGGACAGATTTCCCATGTTCCGTTAGTGAGAATGGAATCCATTTCACTTTGGACTGCCTCCTTCCAATCATCAGCATCTAGGGATGCATATGCTTCAGAGAGAGTTATGGGAACATCATCCACGAGGTACACAGCGAAGTCATCTCCAAAGGACCTTTTAGTCCGTTGTCTCTTGCTCCTTCTGGGAGCTACTTCACTATCATCCTCCTCAGTTCTATTATATGGAGTTACAAAAGGAGTACTTTCCGGTTCAGGCTCAGGTTCAAATTCTCTTTGTATAGTTGGTTGACTAGTGGATGCTCTATTTTCCTTCATTGGAAAGATGTTCTCAAAGAAGGTAGCGTCTCGAGATTCTATCACAGTGTTAGTGTGCACATGAGAAAACTCGGACTTGACTACCAAGAACCTATAAGCGTTGCTATTATGTGCGTAACCTAGAAAGATACAATCAACAGTCTTAGGTCCCAATTTTCGTTTCTTGCATACAGGTACATTAACCTTGGCTAAACAGCCCCAAGCACATAAGAAACGCAGAGTTGGTTTGTGTCCTTTCCATCCTTCATGTGGAATTCTATCTCCTTTTGATGAAGGAACTCTGTTGAGAACATAACATGCAGCCAACGCAGCATCTCCCCACCATGACTTAGCTAAACCGGCACTATCCAACATGGCATTTACCAAGTCCGTAAGTGTTCGGTTTTTGCGTTCAGCCACTCCATTTGATTGGGGCGAGTAGGGAGGGGTTACCTCATGGATAATTCCATGCTCCACACAAAATTCAGCAAACTCATGTGAGACATACTCTCCCCCTCTGTCAGACCTTAAGCGTTTGATCTTCTTCTCTAATTGGTTTTCTACCTCAGCTTTGTAGATCTTAAAGCAGTTCAACGCCTCATCTTTCGTTTTTACTAGATAAATATGACACCACTTAGTCGCATCATCTATCAATGTCATCATATATCTTTTCCCTGCCTTAGTCAAAACCCCATTCATCTCACACAAATCTGAATGGATTAAATCTAGAGGTGAAAGGCTTTTCTCCCCAATAGGTTTAAACGGTTTTCGGTGTTGCTTTGCTTGCACACAAGCCTGACACTTAGATCCACGGACTATCGAGACATTCGGAATTAAATTAAGCTTTCATAACCGAACAATGCGATCAAAATTTATATGACATAAACGAGAGTGCCAAACAGCAATATCTCCAACATTTATTCCAGAATGTGAAGAACAAGATAAATTGTTTACGACATTACAGTCGTCTAGAATAGAAAGGCGGAACAAGCCTCCGCTGTTATAGCCTTTTCCAATAAACAAACCAAATTTTGAAATAACAAACTTATTCGACTCAAACACCAGCTTGTAGCCATCACGGCACAGCAGTGAACCAGAAAGCAGGTTCCTATTTATTCCTGGGACATGCCGGACATTCTTCAGCGACAAAGTCTTCCCCGAGGTAAGCCTCAGGTCAACTCTACCGGTTCCACGAACGGTTGCCCTTGTTTCATTCCCCATCACGATGGTGGAACCGCTGCAAGCCTGATAAGAAGAACACAAGTTGTAGTCAGCACAAACATGCACATTAGCTCCAGTATCTATCCACCAATCGGTGGATTGACATGTAAGAAGGACACTAGGGACATACCTAGATCCTCCACCTGCCTCGCTAACGACAACATTCGCAGATGGTTGGCCTCCTTCCTTCCTGCCTTTGTGCATGCGGCACTTCCTGGCTATGTGCCCAGGCTCACCACACACGAAGTAGTTGAAGTCACCCTTTTCTTTCTTCTTCTTCTTAAAGCCGGTGGTTTGTTTTGCCTTCCCTTTGTTCTTGTAATTCTTTGCACCAGAACTGCCAGCCCCATTTTGCACGACATTGGCATTCAGAATCGGCTGGGGAGGAACTTTTTCCGCATCTTTCGCTCTGGCCTTTTCCTCAACATCAAGAGTGGCGATGAGAGTTTCTACGGTCATCACCTCCCTCTTGTGTTTGAGAGTGGTGGCAAAGCTCCTCCAAGATGGAGGTAACTTGGCAATAATGCCCCCCACCACAAACTTGTCAGGCAGAACGACTCCAAATCCAGCGAGTTCCCCCACCGGGAGCTGGATCTCATGGGCTTGTGTCACAACCGAATTATTATCGGCCATCTTAAAATCGTGATACAGCTCATTAACATACTGTTCACGCCTAGCATCCGACTCTCCATATTTCCTGTCGAGCGCTTCCCAAACGAGGGCAGGACTAGCGAAGTTCATATATATGTCACAAAGCTGATTGGTCATGAGGGAGAGAAGACAACCCATGGCCGTGTCTGAAGACACCTCAAAATCACGTTGTTGTTCCTGCGTGAGTGGCCTCTCAACGGTGGGTGAAATCACCCACCACAAGTTCATGCTCATAAGCCAGAACTTCACACGGGTCTGCCATCTTTTGAAGTTCTCATCCCCAAACCTCTCAGGTTTCATCACATCGCTTGGTCCAGCCATTGCACAGTAATAAAGTTTCTAGACTGTTGGAAATTGAAAGGAAATATGCCCTAGAGGCAATAATATAGTTATTATTTATTTCCTTATATCATGATAAATGTTTATTATTCATGCTAGAATTGTATTAACCGGAAACATAATACATGTGTGAATACATAGACAAACTTAGTGTCACTAGTATGCCTCTACTTGACTAGCTCGTTAATCAAAGATGGTTATGTTTCCTAACCATGAACAAGGTGTTGTTATTTGATTAACGAGGTCACATCATTAGTTGAATGATCTGATTGACATGACCCGTTCCATTAGCTTAGCACCCGATCGTTTAGTATGTTGCTATTGCTTTCTTCATGACTTATACATGTTCCTATGACTATGAGATTATGCAACTCCCGTTTACCGGAGGAACGCTTTGTGTGCTACCAAACGTCGCAACGTAACTGGGTGATTATAAAGGAGCTCTACAGGTGTCTCCAAAGGTAGATGTTGGGTTGGCGTATTTCGAGATTAGGATTTGTCACTCCGATTGTCGAAGAGGTATCTCTGGGCCCTCTCGGTAATGCACATCACATAAGCCTTGCAAGCATTACAACTAATATGTTAGTTGCGAGATGCTGCATTATGGAACGAGTAAAGAGACTTGCCGGTAACGAGATTGAACTAGGTATTGGATACCGGCGATCGAATCTCGGGCAAGTAACATACCGATGACAAAGTTGTTATGCGGTCTGACCGATAAAGATCTTCGTGGAATATGTAGGAGCCAATATGGGCATCCAGGTCCCACTATTGGTTATTGACCGGAGATGTGTCTCAGTCATGTCTACATTATTCTCGAACCGTAGGGTCCGCACGCTTAACGTTACGATGACAGTTACTATGAGTTTATGCATTTTGATGTACCGAACTTAGTTCGGAGTCCTGGATGTGATCACGGACATGAGGAGGAATCTCGAAATGGTCGAGACATAAAGATTGATATATTGGAAGCCTATGTTTGGATATCGGAAGTGTTCCGGGTGAAATCGGGATTTTACCGGAGTACCGGGAGGTTACCGGAACCCCCCCGGGAGCTATATGGGCCTTAGTGGGCTTTAGTGGAAAGGAGAAAGGGGCAGCCCAAGGTGGCCGGACGCCTCCCCCCTCCCCTAGTCCTATTAGGACTAGGAAAGGTGGCCGGCCCCCCTCTCTCTCTTTCCCTCCTCAAGGAGTCCTATTCCAACTAGGATTGGGGGGGGGGATCCTACTCCCAGAGGGAGTAGGACTCTCCTGGCGTGCCACCCTTGGCCGGCCAGCCCCTCCCCTTGGATCCTTTATATACGGAGGCAGGGGGGCACCTCTACACACACAAGTTGATCATTGAGATCGTTCCTTAGCCGTGTGCGGTGCCCCCTGCCACCATATTCCACCTCGATTATATTGTAGCAGTGCTTAGACGAAGCCCTGCGACGGTAGAACATCAAGATCGTCACCACGCCGTCGTGCTGACGGAACTCCTCCCCGACGCTTTGCTGGATCGGAGCCCGGGGATCGTCATCGAGCTGTACGTGTGCTAAGAACTCGGAGGTGCCAGAGTAACGGTGCTTGGATCGGTCGGATCGGGAAGACGTACGACTACTTCCTCTACGTTGCGTCAACACTTCCGCAGTCGGTCTGCGTAGGTACGTAGACAACACTCTCCCCACTCGTTGCTATGCATCACCATGATCTTGCGTGTGCGTAGGAATTTTTTTGAAATTACTGCGTTCCCCAACAGTGGCATCCGAGCCTAGGTTTTATGGTTTGATGTTATATGCACGAGTAGAACACAAGTGAGTTGTGGGCGATATAAGTCATACTGCCTACCAGCATGTCATACTTTGGTTCGGCGGTATTGTTGGACGAGACGACCCGAACCGACATTACGCGTACGCTTACGCGAGACCGGTTCTCCCGACGTGCTTTGCACATAGGTGGCTTGCGGGCGACAGTCTCTCCAACTTTAGTTGAACCAAGTGTGGCTACGCTCGGTCCTTGCGAAGGTTAAAACAGAGTCTATTTGACAAACTATCGTTGTGGTTTTGATGCGTAGGTGAGATTGGTTCTTGCTTAAGCCCGTAGCAGCCACGTAAAACTTGCAACAACAAAGTAGAGGACGTCTAACTTGTTTTTGCAGGGCATGTTGTGATGTGATATGGTCAAGGCATTATGATGAATTTTATTGTAAGAGATGATCATGTTTTGCAACCGAGTTATCGGCAACTGGCAGGAGCATATGGTTGTCGCTTTATTGTATGCAATGCAATCGCGATGTAATGCTTTACTTTATCACTAAACGGTAGCGATAGTCGTGGAAGCATAAGATTGGCGAGACGACAACGATGCTACGATGGAGATCAAGGTGTCACGCCGGTGACGATGGTGATCATGACGGTACTCCGGAGATGGAGATCACAAGCACAAGATGATGATGGCCATATCATATCACTTATATTGATTGCATGTGATGTTTATCTTTTTATGCATCTTATCTTGCTTTGATTGACGGTAGCATTATAAGATGTTCTCTCACTAAATTATCAAGAAGTGTTCTCCCTGAGTATGCACCGTTGCCAAAGTTCGTCGTGCCCAGACACCACGTGATGATCGGGTGTGATAAGCTCTACATCCATCTACAACGGGTGCAAGCCAGTTTTGCACACGCAGAATACTCATGTTAAACTTGACGAGCCTAGCATATGCAGATATAGCCTCGGAACACAGAGACCGAAAGGTCGAGCGTGAATCATATAGTAGATATGATCAACATAACGATGTTCACCATTGAAAACTACTCCATCACACGTGATGATCGGTTATGGTTTAGTTGATTTGGATCACGTGATCACTTAGAGGATTAGAGGGATGTCTATCTAAGTGGGAGTTCTTAAGTAATTTGATTAATTGAACTTAAACTTATCATGAACTTAGTACCTGATAGTATCTTGCTTGTTTATGTTGATTGTAGATAGATGGCTCGTGCTGTTGTTCCATTAAATTTTAATGCGTTCCTTGAGAAAGCAAAGTTGAAAGATGATGGTAGCAATTACACGGACTGGGTCCGTAACTTGAGGATTATCCTCATTGCTACTCAGAAGAATTACGTCCTGGAAGCACCACTGGGTGCCAGGCCTACTGCTGGAGCAACACCAGATGTTATGAACGTCTGGCAGAGCAAAGTTGATGACTACTCGATAGTTCAGTGTACCATGCTTTACGGCTTAGAATCGGGACTTCAACGACGTTTTGAACGTCATGGAGCATATGAGATGTTCCAGGAGTTGAAGTTAATATTTCAAGCAAATGCCCGGATTGAGAGATATGAAGTCTCCAATAAGTTCTATAGCTGCAAGATGGAGGAGAACAGTTCTGTCAGTGAGCATATACTCAAAATGTCTGGGTATAATAATCACTTGATTCAGATGGGAGTTAATCTTCCAGATGATTGCGTCATTGACAGAATTCTCCAATTACTGCCACCAAGCTACAAGAGCTTCTTGATGAACTATAATATGCAAGGGGTGAACAAGACTATTCCCGAGCTCTTCGCAATGCTGAAAGCTGCAGAGGTAGAAATCAAGAAGGAGCATCAAGTGTTGATGGTTAACAAGACCACTAGTTTCAAGAAAAAGGGCAAAGGGAAGAAGAAGGGGAACTTCAAGAAGAACGGCAAGCTAGTTGCTGCTCAGGAGAAGAAACCCAAGTCTGGACCTAAGCCTGAAACTGAGTGCTTCTACTGCAAGCAGACTGGTCACTGGAAGCGGAACTGCCCCAAGAATTTGGCGGATAAGAAGGATGGCAAGGTGAACAAAGGTATATGTGATATACATGTTATTGATGTGTACCTTACTACAGCTCGCAGTAGCACCTGGGTATTTGATACTGGTTCTGTTGCTAATATTTGCAACTCGAAACAGGGACTACGGATTAAGCGAACATTGGCGAAGGACGAGGTGACGATGCGCATGGGAAACGGTTCCAAAGTCGATGTGATCGCGGTCGGCACGCTACCTCTACATCTACCTTCGGGATTAATATTAGACCTAAATAATTGTTATTTGGTGCCAGCGTTGAGCATGAACATTATATCTGGATCTTGTTTGATGCGAGACGGTTATTCATTTAAATCAAAGAATAATGGTTGTTCTATTTATATGAGTAATATCTTTTATGGTCATGCACCTTTGAGAAGTGGTCTATTTTTGATGAATCTCGATAGTAGTAACACACATATTCATAATGTTGAAGCCAAAAGATGCAGAGTTCATAATGACAGTGCAACTTATTTGTGGCACTGTCGTTTAGGTCATATCGGTATAAAGCGCATGAAGAAACTCCATACTGATGGACTTATGGAACCACTTGATTATGAATCACTTGGTACTTGCGAACCGTGCCTCTTGGGCAAGATGACTAAAACACCGTTCTCCGGTACTATGGAGAGAGCAACAGATTTGTTGGAAATCATACATACAGATGTATGTGGTCCGATGAATATTGAGGCTCGTGGCGGATATCGTTATTTTCTCACCTTCACAGATGACTTAAGCAGATATGGGTATATCTACTTAATGAAACACAAGTTTGAAACATTTGAAAAGTTCAAAGAATTTCAGAGTGAAGTTGAAAATCATCGTAACAAGAAAATAAAGTTTCTACGATCTGATCGTGGAGGAGAATATTTGAGTTACGAGTTTGGTGTACATTTGAAAAATTGTGGAATAGTTTCGCAACTCACGCCACCCGGAACACCACAGCGCAATGGTGTTTCCGAACGTCATAATCGTACTTTACTTGATATGGTGCGATCTATGATGTCTCTTACTGATTTACCGCTATCGTTTTGGGGTTATGCTTTAGAGACGGCCGCATTCATGTTAAATAGGGCAACATAAAAATCCGTTGAGGCGACGCCTTATGAACTGTGGTTTGGCAAGAAACCAAAGTTGTTGTTTCTTAAAGTTTGGGGCTGCGATGCTTATGTGAAAAAGCTTCAACCTGATAAGCTCGAACCCAAATCGGAGAAATGTGTCTTCATATGATACCCAAAGGAGACTGTTGGGTACACCTTCTATCACAGATCCGAAGGCAAGACATTCGTTGCTAAGAATGGATCCTTTCTAGAGAAGGAGTTTCTCTCGAAAGAAGTGAGTGGGAGGAAAGTATAACTTGACGAGGTAACTGTACCTGCTCCCTTATTGGAAAGTAGTACATCACAGAAAACTGTTTCTGCGACACCTATACCAATTAGTGAGGAAGCTAATGATGATGATCATGAAACTTCAGGACAAGATACTACTGAACCTCGTAGATCAACCAGAGCAAGATCCGCACCAGAGTGGTACAGTAATCCTGTTCTGGAAATCATGCTGCTAGATCATGATGAACCTACGAACTATGAAGAAGCGATGGTGAGCCCAGATTCCGCAAAGTGGCTTGAAGCCATGAAATCTGAGATGGGATCCATGTATGAGAACAAAGTATGGACTTTGGTTGACTTGCCCGATGATCGGCAAGCAATTGAGAATAAATGGATCTTCAAGAAGAAGACTGACGCTGATGGTAATGTTACTGTCTACAAAGCTCGACTTGTCGCAAAAGGTCTTCGACAAGTTCAAGGGGTTGACTACGATGAGACCTTCTCACCCGTAGCGATGCTTAAGTCTGTCCGAATCATGTTAGCAATTGCCGCATTTTATGATTAAGAAATTTGGCAGATGGATGTCAAAACTGCATTCCTGAATGGATTTCTGGAAGAAGAGTTGTATATGATCCAACCAGAAGGTTTTGTCAATCCAAAGGGAGTTAACAAAGTGTGCAAGCTCAAGCGATCCATTTATGCACTAGTGCAAGCCTCTCGGAGTTGGAATAAACGCTTTGATAGTGTGATCAAAGCATTTGGTTTTATACAGACTTTCGGTGAAGCCTGTATTTACAAGAAAGTGAGTGGGAGCTCTGTAGCATTTCTGATATTATATGTGGATGACATATTACTGATTGGAAATGATATAGAATTTCTAGATAGCATAAAGGGATACTTGAATAAAAGTTTTTCAATGAAAGACCTCGGTGAAGCTGCTTACATATTAGGCATTAAGACCTGTAGAGATAGATCAAGACGCTTAATTGGACTTTCACAAAGCACATACCTTGACAAAGTTTTGAAGAAGTTCAAAATGGATCAAGCAAAGAAAGGGTTCTTGCCTGTGTTACAAGGTGTGAAGTTGAGTAAGACTCAATGCCCAACCACTGCAGAAGATAGAGAGAAAATGAAAGATGTTCCCTATGCTTCAACCATAGGCTCTATCATGTATGCAATGCTGTGTACCAGACCTGATGTGTGCCTTGCTATAAGTTTAGCAGGGAGGTACCAAAGTAATCCAGGAGTGGATCACTGGACAGCGGTCAAGAACATCCTGAAATACCTGAAAAGGACTAAGGATATGTTTCTCGTATATGGAGGTGAAAAAGAGCTCACCGTAAAAGGTTATGTTGATACAAGCTTTGACACTGATCCGGACGATTCTAAATCGCAAACCGGATACGTGTTTACATTAAACAGTGGAGCTGTCAGTTGGTGCAGTTCTAAACAAAGCGTCGTAGCGGGATCTACATGTGAAGCGGAGTACATAGCTGCTTCGGAAGCAGCGAACGAAGGAGTCTGGATGAAGGAGTTCATATCCGATCTAGGTGTCATACCTAGTGCATCGGGTCCAATAAAAATCTTTTGTGACAATACTGGTGCAATTGCCTTGGCAAAGGAATCCAGATTTCACAAGAGGACCAAGCACATCAAGAGACGCTTCAATTCCATCCGGGATCTAGTCCAGGTGGGAGACATAGAGATTTGCAAGATACATACGGATCTGAATGTTGCAGACCCGTTGACTAAGCCTCTTCCACGAGCAAAACATGATCAGCACCCAGGCTCCATGGGTGTTAGAATCATTACTGTGTAATCTAGATCATTGACTCTAGTGCAAGTGGGAGACTGAAAGGAAATATGCCCTAAAGGCAATAATATAGTTATTATTTATTTCCTTATATCATGATAAATGTTTATTATTCATGCTAGAATTGTATTAACCGGAAACATAATACATGTGTGAATACATAGACAAACTTAGTGTCACTAGTATGCCTCTACTTGACTAGCTCGTTAATCAAAGATGGTTATGTTTCCTAACCATGAACAAGGTGTTGTTATTTGATTAACGAGGTCACATCATTAGTTGAATGATCTGATTGACATGACCCATTCCATTAGCTTAGCACCCGATCGTTTAGTATGTTGCTATTGCTTTCTTCATGACTTATACATGTTCCTATGACTATGAGATTATGCAACTCCCGTTTACCGGAGGAACACTTTGTGTGCTACCAAACGTCACAACGTAACTGGGTGATTATAAAGGAGCTCTACAGGTGTCTCCAAAGGTAGATGTTGGGTTGGCGTATTTCGAGATTAGGATTTGTCACTCTGATTGTTGAAGAGGTATCTCTGGGCCCTCTCGGTAATGCACATCACATAAGCCTTGCAAGCATTACAACTAATATGTTAGTTGCGAGATGATGCATTACGGAACGAGTAAAGAGACTTGCCGGTAACGAGATTGAACTAGGTATTGGATACCGGCGATCGAATCTCGGGCAAGTAACATACCGATGACAAAGGGAACAATGTATGTTGTTATGCGATCTGACCGATAAAGATCTTCGTGGAATATGTAGGAGCCAATATGGGCATCCAGGTCCCGCTATTGGTTATTGACCGGAGATGTGTCTCAGTCATGTCTGCATTATTCTCGAACCGTAGGGTCCGCACACTTAACGTTACGATGACAGTTACTATGAGTTTATGCATTTTGATGTACCGAAGTTAGTTCAGAGTCCCGGATGTGATCACGGACATGACGAGGAGTCTCGAAATGGTCGAGACATAAAGATTGATATATTGGAAGCCTATGTTTGGATATCGGAAGTGTTCCGGGTGAAATCGGGATTTTACCGGAGTACCGGGAGGTTACCGGAACCCCCCCGGGAGCTATATGGGCCTTCGTGGGCTTTAGTGGAAAGGAGAAAGGGGCAGCCCAAGGTGGCCGCGCGCCTCCCCCCTCCCCTAGTCCTATTAGGACTAGGAAAGGTGTCCGGCCCCCCTCTCTCTCTTTCCCCCCTCAAGGAGTCCTATTCCAACTAGGATTGGGGGGGAATCCTACTCCCAGAGGAAGTAGGACTCTCCTGGCGCGCCCCCCTTGGCCGGACAGCCCCTCCCCTTGGATCCTTTATATACGGAGGCAGGGGGCACCTCTACACACACAACTTGATCATTGAGATCTTTCCTTAGCCGTGTGCGGTGCCCCCTGCCACCATATTCCACCTCGATTATATTGTAGCAGTGCTTAGGCGAAGCCCTGCGACGGTAGAACATCAAGATCGTCACCACGCCGTCGTGCTGACGGAACTCCTCCCCGACACTTTGCTGGATCGGAGCCCGGGGATCGTCATCGAGCTGTACGTGTGCTAAGAACTCGGAGGTGCCGGAGTAACGGTGCTTGGATCGGTCGGATCGGGAAGACATACGACTACTTCCTCTATGTTGCGTCAACGCTTCCGTAGTCGGTCTGCGTAGGTACGTAGACAACACTCTCCCCTCTCGTTGCTATGCATCACCATGATCTTGCATGTGCGTAGGAATTTTTTTGAAATTACTGCGTTCCCAACAGAAATATGGCAGGTATTACAATTAATATAATTCTGAATTTATGTGAGACTGATGACAAGGACAGATCTAACATATTTATACATGCAATCACATAGATGAAATCTAGCAGAGTAAATGAAATCGACATGGACTGAAGTCCCATAACAAGATCACATAAATATAACCAATCACAAAGGATATCTTACAGCGGGGTTGATGATGAGATCGCAGTGAAGACGGGGATGTCGATGGAGAGTTGATGATGAACTGATCGCAGTGCAGACGGACGTAGTCGAAGAAGATTGAGCAGCCGTGCGGATGCACTGCCCAGAAACTTTATCGCCCGGCTACCCGTCACTGGTAGAAAAAGGGCCTATAGTCCCGGTTCGTAAGGTCCTTTAGTCCCGGTTCCGGAACCGGGACTAAAGTGTCGGTACTAATACCTCCCCCCTTTAGTCCCGGTTCAATCCAGAACCGGGACTAAAGGCCCTCCACGTGGGCAGTGCGCAGAGCCCAGTCAGGAGATCCTTTGGTCCCGGTTGGTGGCACCAACCGGGACCAATAGGCATCCACGCGTCAGCATTTCTATGGCTGGGGTTTTTGTTTTTTTTTGAAAGGGGGGGGGTTGGGGGTTTTGGGGGGTTAATTTAGGTGTTTCATATATTGTGTTAGCTAGCTATAATTAATAGAGAGAAGTGTCCTCTCTTATGTCCGTGCTTGGTCGACGCTACGTACTATACATACGTATAGAGAGGACTAGACACGCTGGCTAGCTAGTAAGCAAACGAAGGAAACAGAAGATCGTCATGAACATATATGCATACGGAGAGAAGTGATATCGACCACCTCTCCTTCTCCGAGAGATTGGTCGAACAACAAGTTCTCGTATATCTATCTGAAACTACCGGCTACATATATACAATAATTATCTCTTACAAATATAATCATACGGACTCAGGGTCCACATAGAATTCTCCGTCTTCAGGGATCACGTGGTCAAGAAAGAATGCCGCCAATTCCCCTTGAATTGCTCGCATGCGAGCTGGTGCTAGGAGTTCATCCCGCTTCCGAAACATCTAATTTGAAGAAGGGGGTCAATACATATATATATATATATGAATGAATGAAACTCAACACAAATGATGGTAATAAAATAAAATTGTGAATGTTGTTATTTACGTACTTCATATTGTTCGTTAGAGTACCCGCCCCGCTCACAGGTCGTGTGGCGGATGGACTCGCAGATGTAGTATCCACAGAAATCATTCCCTTATTCCTGCCACAACCACTTTACAAGAAATAGAGGTCAATCAAACTGATAAGCAAGAATGCTAAATGGTATTGATGAAACTAGCGCTTGAATCACTAGGAGATGCGCAGAACATGCTACTATAGTACTTACTTTCGGGTGTCTAAATTCCAGCTCCTTCGGCAGTCCCGGAACTGTTTTGGTGAATTTTCTCCAAACCCTGCCGGACAAAGAAAACAATTACTTGATATGAGGAAATGAACAAAGTTGCTGATATGGTGGATAATGATCGATTTAACTTACCTCTGGAGTATTTGAGTCATGTCTGCATAGTCCTGGGGATCTTTTTGTTTAGAGTCTAAGACGGTTACTACTCCCTGCTCAAGCTTAATCTCTAGGAGAATATAGTGGAAACTGCACACACATGCATAACTCATCAATTACATTACTATAACCTTGACTAATATATAAGGGAAACCGAATACGCACAAGACAGTAACACTCACCTGAAGTTGTAAGGAAAGAGTATTATATCTTTGTTTTGATTTATTATGAACGATCGTAGCAAGTTGGCCTCGGTAGCTGCGGCATGAAGTTTAACCTCAGTTGCATCTATGAGATATGTGTTAATGAACCCAATATCACCGACTTGTCTTTTCTTCAATTCGGCGATCTTCAATCTGCATAATATAGTGAGGATGATTATAAATACATGCAATGAAAGAGCTAAGCTATATAGAGAAACTTAATGACAGAAGTAGTACTACTTACAGACAGTAGCAGGCGACCGTTGTTTTATCGAGGGCCAATTGATTGAAAAACTGATAGAACTCCTCAAATGGAACAGGCAACAGATCAATTCCAACGAGGTCATGCTCCTTTTTAACTTTCACATACAAAGTACTCCTCCCCCCAGAGTCTCTGCAGATTTTCAAGTACCAATCATGCAATCTTCGCATCATCATTGATAGAGATCTTTCATCTTTGACGAGAGGCTTCCCGTACTCGTATCTTTGTATCTGCACGTCCATGGGTTCATAATGTACTTCGTCGGGCAGGTAATCTGCAAGATTGCTATAACCGGGCACCATCCTCGGATCATTAGCGACGTTATGGCTAGGCACCTTGAGCGGGGGGCACGATTGCTTCGCTTGTTCGCCGAGCTGGGCAATTTGTTTCCCAGCTCGTCGTTCTTTCAGCCTTTGATCACTGACAGTACTTCCCGACCGCTCCGCTTCGGCAAATTCCTTTCCAATAATGTGGTCATAGTTTCCTTTCGGCAAATTTCTTATTTATTTCTCCTCTTCTTTTCCTCTCCTCTTCTTCTTTCTTTCCTCTTCTTATTTTCTTCTTTCCTATCCTTCTTTTTCTAAAATTGTAATTTTTGCATATATAAAACTTTTCTAAAATTGTAACTTCCTATATAAAACTTTCCTATCGGGAGAGGGAGAAGATCGAAGAAAAAAAAGAAGAAAAAAAAGAGGAGAAGAAGAAAGGAATAGAGGAGAAGAAGAAAAAATAGAATTTGTTTTCTATTTTTTCTTCTTCTCCTCTATTCCTTTCTTCTTATCCTCTTCCTTTTCTTCCTCTCCTCGTCTTCACCTTCTTCTTCTCCTTCTTTCTCTACTTATTTTCCTTTTCCTTATTTTACTTTTTCCTCTCCACTAACATAAATACACTAACCTAAAATGCAACAAACATAAAATGCACTAAAGAGGCTCAACTAACCTAAAATCAGTGATAAAATGCACTAACCTAAAATCGATATCTACTAACAACTTAAAAAATTAATACATATATGAAAAAATGCATATATGAAAAAAAAAACATCATCATATCATCAACAGAAAAAAACATCATCATATCATCAACAGAAAAAAAACATCATCATATCATCATATCATCAACATCATCAACCTAAAGGGCCGGCGCCGGTGC
>NC_041380.1:573201997-573210703 GCF_002162155.2 Triticum dicoccoides
GGGCAATGGTCACGGTTGGTGCCACGAACCGTGACCAATGCCCCCTTTAGTCCCGGTTGGTGCCACCAACCGGGACCAATGGCCTTGTGCTGCCCCGCGCCCAAAAGTTTAGTCCCACATCGCTAGCTGAAGGGCGCCGGCACTGGTTTATAAGAGCTGGTGTGCCTCCCCATTCGAGCTCCTCTCTAATGCAGGCTTTCGGGCCTAAACTTGCTACTGTCTGTGGGCCTATTGGGCCTTCTGCGGGCCTGAATCCTGGCCCATGTAGGGTTTCTAGTCATATTCAGGCCGTGGAGGCCCAGTAGGAGGCATTTTTTTTCTATTTATTTTTTATTTATACTTACAACTAAATACTTATAGTTTTTTAGGGATTTATTTTTGATTTTAGGTCACAAAAATTATAAACTTTCTGTTAGTGCCATTAGTTTTAAATTTTGAATAGTTTAAATTTCAATTTTTAAAAATTTGTGTGAATCACTAGTTTATGAATAACTTTACTATAAAAATAGAATTTTTTTTTCTATTTATTTTTTATTTCTACTTACAACTAAATACTTACAGTTTTTTAGTGATTTCTTTTTGCTTTTAGGTCACAAAAATTATCATAATAGTGGTATCATGTTCGTCTGTTACAAATTTGGCATGGTATCATCATAATAGTTGCGGGAGAAAGTCTTCACTTTTTCTTCGCTTGTGTCATTTTCTTATTGCGCCGTAACCATGGATAATCTTCATTGTTTATCAGGATGCTTGGGTCAGCCTTGACATTGAAGGGAGGAATTTCATGAAACTTTTCATAATCTTCAGACATGTCTGTCTTGTCGTCCACTTCCAGGATGTCCCTTTTTTCCTGAAAGAACTATGTGGCGCTTTGGCTCATCGTATGATGTATTCGCTTCCTTATCTTTTCTTTTTCTCGATTTGGTAGACATGTCCTTCACATAGATAACCTGTGCCACATCATTGGCTAGGATGAACGGTTCGTCAGTGTACCCAAGATTTTTTAGATCCACTGTTGTCATTCCGTACTGTGGGTCTACCTGTACCACGCCGCCTAACAGATTGACCCATTTGCACTTAAACAAAGGGACCTTAAAATCAGGTCCGTAGTCAAGTTCCCATATGTCCACTATGTAACCATAATATGTGTCCTTTCCGCTCTCGGTTGCTGCATCAAAGCGGACACCGCTGTTTTGGTTGGTGCTCTTTTGATCTTGGGCGATCGTGTAAAATGTATTCCCATTTATCTCGTATCCTTTGTAAGTCAATACAGTCAAAGATGGTCCCCTGGACAACAAGTACAACTCATCACAAATAGTGTTGTTACCTCTGAGATGTGTTTCCAACCAACTGCTGAAAGTCCTGATGTGTTCACATGTAATCCAGTCGTCGCACTGCTCCGGGTGTTTGGAGCGCAGACTGTTCTTGTGTTCATCGACATACGGGGTCACCAAGGTAGAGTTCTATAGAACTGTGTAGTGTGCTTGAGACCAAGAATATCCGTCCCTGCATATTATTGAGTCTCTTCCAAGAGTGCCTTTTCTAGTCAGTCTCCCCTCATACCGCGATTTAGGGAGACCTATCTTGTTAAGACCAGGAATGAAGTCAACACAAAATCCGATAACATCCTCTGTTTGATGGCCCATGGAGATGCTTCCTTCTGGCCTAGCGCGGTTACGGACATATTTCTTTAGGACTCCCATGAACCTCTCAATGGGGAACATATTGTGTAGAAATATGGGCCCCAGGATGACAAACATGTCGACTAGATGAACTAGGACGTGCGTCATGATATTGAAGAAGGATGGTGGGAACACCAGCTCGAAACTGACAAGACATTGCGCCACATCACTCCTTAGCCTTGGTACGATTTCTGGATTGATCACCTTCTGAGAGATTGCATTGAGGAATGCACATAGCTTCACAATGGCTAATCGGACGTTTTCCGGTAGAAGCCCCCTCAATGCAACCGGAAGCAGTTGCGTCATAATCACGTGGCAGTCATGAGACTTTAGGTTCTGAAACTTTTTCTATGGCATATTTATTATTCCCTTTATATTCGACGAGAAGACAGTCGTGACCTTCATACTGAGCAAGCATTCAAAGAAGATTTCTTTCTCTTCTTTCGTAAGAGCGTAGCTGGCAGGACCTTTATACTGCTTCGGAGCCATGCCGTCTTTTTCATGCAAACGTTGCAGGTCCTCTCGTGCCTCAGGTGTATCTTTTGTCTTCCCATACACGCCCAAGAAGCCTAGCAGGTTCACGCAAAGGTTCTTCGTCACGTGCATCACGTCGATTGAGGAGCGGACCTCTAGGTCTTTCCAGTAGGGTAGGTCCCAAAATATAGATTTCTTCTTCCACATGGGTGCGTGTCCCTCAGCGTCATTCGGAACAGCTAGTCCACCGGGACCCTTTCCAAAGATTACGTAGTGTAAATCAATGACCATAGCAAGCACGTGATCACCGGTGCGCATGGCGGGCTTCTTCCGGTGATCTGCCTCGCCTTTGAAATGCTTGCCTTTCTTTCGACATTGATGGTTGGTTGGAAGAAATCGACGATGGACCAGGTACACATTCTTCCTACATTTGTCCAGGTATATACTTTCAGTGTCATCTAAACAGTGCGTGCATGCGTGGTATCCTTTGTTTGTCTGTCCTGAAAGGTTACTGAGAGCGGGCCAATCGTTGATGGTCACGAACAGCAACGCCTTCAGGTTAAATTCCTCCTGTCTGTGCTCATCCCACGTACGTACATCGTTTCCATTCCACAGCTGTAAAAGTTCTTCAACTAATGGCCTTAGGTACACATCAATTTTGTTGCCGGGTTGCTTAGGGCCTTGGATGAGAACTGGCATCATAATGAACTTCCGCTTCATGCACATCCAAGGAGGAAGGTTATACATACATAGAGTCACGGGCCAGGTGCTGTGATTGCTGCTCTGCTCCCCGAAAGGATTAATGCCATCCGCGCTTAAAGCAAACCATACATTCCTTGGGTCCTTTGCAAACTACTTTCTCTCGATTTTTCTCCACTGCGACCTGTCAGCGGGTGATCTCAACTTCCCATCTTTCTTTCGGTTCTCACTGTGCCATCACATCAACTTGGCATGCTCTTCGTTTCTGAACAAACGTTTCAACCATGGTATTATAGGAGCATACCACATCATCTTCGCAGGAACCCTCTTCCTGAGGGGCTCGCCGTCAACATCACCAGGGTCATCTTGTCTGATCTTATACCGCAACGCACCGCATACCGGGCATGCGTTCAGATCCTTGTATGCACCGCGGTAGAGGATGCAGTCATTAGGGCATGCATGTATCTTCTCCACCTCCAATCCTAGAGGGCATACGACCTTCTTTGCTGCGTATGTACTGTCGGGCAATTCGTTATCCTTTGGAAGCTTCTTCTTCAATATTTTCAGTAGCTTCTCAAATCCTTTGTCAGCCACAGCATTCTCTGCCTTCCACTGCAGCAATTCCAGTACGGTACCGAGCTTTGTGTTGCCATCTTCGCAATTGGGGTATAACCCTTTTTTGTGATCCTCTAACATGCGATCGAACTTCAGCTTCTCCTTTTGACTAATGCATTGCGTCCTTGCATCGACAATGACCCGGCGGAGATCATCATCATCGGGCACATCATCTGGTTCCTCTTGATCTTCAGCAGCTTCACCCGTGGCAGCATCATTGGGCACATCGTCTGGTTCCTCTTGATCTTCACCAGCTCCCCCCGTTGCAGCATCACCGTATTCAGGGGACACATAGTTGTCATCGTACTCTTCTTCTTCGCCGTCTTCCATCATAACCCCTATTTCTCCGTGCCTCGTCCAAACATTATAGTGTGGCATGAAACCCTTGTAAAGCAGGTGGGAGTGAAGGATTTTCCGGTTAGAGGAAGACCTCGTATTCCCACATTCAGTGCATGGACAACACATAAAACCATTCTGCTTGTTTGCCTCAGTCGCATCGAGAAACTCATGCACGCCCTTAATGTACTCGCGGGTGTGTCTGTCACCGTACATCCATTGCCGGTTCATCTGCGTGCATTATATATAATTAAGTGTCCAAATTAATAGAAGTTCATCATCACATTAAAACCAAAGTGCATACATAGTTCTCATCTAACAACATATAGCTCTCCAGAGCATCTAATTAATTAAACCATACATTGAAACTATGTAAAACATTTCAATGCGAAAACAAATGCGATCATAATCGCAACCAAGGTAACAATTGATCCAACGACATAATGATACCAAGCCTCGGTATGAATGGCATATTTTCTAATCTTTCTAATCTTCAAGCACATTGCATCCATCTTGATCTTGTGATCATCGACGACATCCGCAACATGCAACTCCAATATCATCTTCTCCTCCTCAATTTTTTTTATTTTTTCCTTCAACAAATTGTTTTCTTCTTCAACTAAATTTAACCTCTCGACAATAGGGTCGGTTGGCATTTCTGATTCACATACATCCTAGATAAATAAAATCTATGTCACGTTGGTCGGCATAATTTTCATAAACAATAAATGAACCAATAGTTATAAAGATAATATACATACCAAATCCGAATCATAGACAGGACGAGGGCCGACGGGGGCGGATACCAAAACCATCGCACTATATAAGATGCAATAATAAATGTAAGAAAATGATACAAGTATTTATCTAAACATACAAGTAAGAATATTTTTCCTTTCAGAAAGAAGATAAGAACAAGAGGCTCACCACGGTGGTGTCGGTGATGAGATCGGCGCGGGTGATCGACGGCGGTGAAGACGGGGACGGGGCGTGACGGACCGCTAAATCTAGACAAATCTCGAGGAAAATGGAGCTTGGAGGTCGAGCTTCGAAAGGAGAAAGCTTAAGTAGTGTGGCTCGGGCATTCCATCGAACACCTCATGTGCATAGGAGGTGAGCTAGAGCACCACAAAGCCCTCTCCCCCTCGGCCAGAAAAAACAGAGCACTGTGCTCTGCTCTTGCGTGAGGGGGTATATATAGGCACCTCATTGGTCCCGGTTGATGACATGAACCGGGACTAAAGGGAAGCCTTTGGTCCCGGTTCAAGCCACCAACCGGGACCAATGGTGGTGGGCCAGGAGCGAGGACCATTGGTCCCGTTCGTCCCACCAACCGGGACCAAAAGGTCCAGACGAACCGGGACCAATGGCCCACGTGGCCCGGCCGGCCCCCTGGGCTCACGAACCGGGACCAATGCCCACATTGGTCCCGGTTCTAGACTGAACCGGGACTAATGGGCTGAGCCGGCCTGGACCAAAGCCCTGTTCTCTACTAGTGCGTGCAGGTCGCCGATGCCGAGGAAAGTCCGGAGACTACTTCTCTCCTCGCCCTGCTGCACGGCAGGGAGAGGATCGGCGAAGGTCGACGGCGTCGGTGCAGATGAGAACGGGTTAGGGTTGTGTTTTTGTTCGAGTGTCTCTGGCGAGAAGGACGTCTCCCTCTTATAGACTCGGATGGATAAACCCCACGCAGCACGATCTGCCTATATCCTAGGATCCGCCCCCTGGGATATCTCCATCACGAACGAATCTGTAACCGCACGCAAACGTGCGAGTCTATCCTCGGTTCGTGCGTGAGACAGACGCGGGTGGATAAGAGTAAAAACTGCGCGATAAAAATAACAAAAAATGCATTTTATTAGGCCACAGTCGCGCTCTCACAAGTCACAAGTCACGCGTAATTAAACGCGAATAAAGGTCCCCTCAAAAAAAACGCGAATAAAGGCGAAATGCGAGCGAGCGCGTGTGTGCGCGTGTGGTGTACACTTGCATCTTTAGTCATCCCAATCAATGAAACCATGAGAGGCCCCCTTATAAGCAGGTAAAACTCTTGCTCCCTTAGCGATGTGGGACTAAACTCTCACATGGCTGTCCACCCCCTTGACTTCTCTCCAAATCTGAAATTAATTTGGGTCCAATCTCTGTATAAAGCCCATTAGTTCCAACATGCACTGCCAATTACATCGCCACTGCCTTGCCGTGCCTCTGCACCGACGTACTGCCCTGATCTCCCGGCGCTTCGTCCCGCTTCTTCTCGTCTCCCGTTGCTCCACCCGTTGTGCCGTCGTTGCTTCATCTGGCGTGAGTCACAGGTTTCCTCCCATCTTCTCTATTGATCTCTTTTTGTGCCTCATCTGGCGTAACACAGCTAAAGCTAAGCCATCAACACAAAACAAAGTTGTTAGTGCGCTATCTTCTTCAAGCAGCACTACTTTCCTGCTAAAGCTAGCAACTATAGCAGTGAAGCAACCACGGCCAAATACAACAACGACCAGCTACAGCTAACTACAGCAGCGAGCAGCTACTGGCTCTAGCCAGTAAACACACGCTACGGCCACGAAGCGAACTAGACGGCCACGCGCTGCAGGGGGACTTGAAGTGGGGGCGCCCTTCTTGTCCCGCACGGCGAGGAAGCAGTCAGAGCACGGAGTACGGCGGCGCCCTTCTTCTTCGGCACGGCGTGGGAGTGGCCGGAGCGGCACGGCGTAGAAACGGGCGACGCACAGTGAGGTGATGGCACGGGGTAGGAGGCCCGGCGAGGTCATGGTGCTCGGGGTTCCGTTCCTCTGTTTCTATGTTCTTTCTTCCTCTGGATTGTCTCGTCTCCTCTGTTTCGATCGAACCAGTTGACCTGGCAGAAAAGACCAAAGGGTAAAATTGTCTAAAATATTATAATGTGTAGACGCATACCTGAAAAGTGAGAAAAAAGTCAGCTTGTGCCATTTTATCTAGCTATGGAGGAAAAGTGTGCCATCTAATCAGGAAGAAAGGTCTGCTATTTTATCAAGGTACTAGGAAAAATGTGCTATTTTATCAAATTGCTCGGCGGGAGGGTACACGCTGCCGCGACTGGGGGCGCCCCACGCGCGGTACAGGAGCTCGCGCCGAACTAGGCGGCGAGCTAGTCGATATACGGACCTTCGTTCTCGGGGCATGTCTTGAGCACTAGGGCATCGCAGACTCGCATGCATAAACACAGGGCATGCCGTGGAGGCTGGTGAACACATAGGTAAAGTCCGCCGCGGCCTGGTAGGCCGGCACATTAGCAAGAGAGGGAGGACGACGGCGGGAAGCCTGCGGGGCCGACGCAAGATCCTCGGCGGATGAGCAGCCGCCGTGGAGGTGGCGTACTGGAAGACTGGAACCATCAGGTAGGCGCCGACGATGGCTGAGAACACGGAAAATTGGAGCGACCTTGATACCGAGCGACGCTGCGATCTCGGTGACCCATGGGGTGGCCAAGTCAAACATTAGAGCATCTTCCGACGTTGGCCCCCAAGCGGCGATTTTATGCGCCCCTGGGGACGAGCCGGCGCTTAAATCGGCGCGGGGGCGAGCGGGTTCTCAGCCGCTCGCCCCAGGATCGCCCTAGACGCGTTTTTTTTATTTTTAAAAAAGCTGGATTTAGCGAAGTTTGGCAAAGTTCGACTAAAATTCGGCAAACTTGATATTCATATTAAACATGTTCGGCGTTTTACATAAATTGTTTTAAAAAACTAATCTATGGGGTGAAGAACTCGATCAGCGCGGCGAAGTCGCCGACGTCGCCACCGTCCTCGTCGTCGTCGGCCTTCTCCTTCTTGATGGCGCGGCCGCCCCTGCTGGACCCATGCCCGGCGTCTCCATGGCGGACAGGCGGTGGCGGCCTGTCGTCATTGTCGTCGCTGTCGTCCAGGACGACGATGCCTCCCTCGTCCCGGCCACGGCGATGAGCTTTGAAACGCGCGAGGGCGGCGCGCTGGCGGTCCCTCTTCGTCTGCACCCAGTCGTCGCGCGCCCATTTGGGCGCCACTTCGTCGTCAAGCGCCTCCTCCTTGACGCCGCTGGCGAGCCCGGTCTCCGTCTTCACGGCGGGGAGCCCTGGCTCTGTCTTCGGCTTGACGAATCGAGGAGGAGCCGAGGACGAGGCGCGTCCGCCGCCTTCGTTGATGACGATGCCGGCCGAGCGGGTCTCCGCTACGTGCTCGGCCTTGACGCTGAACAACGCCGCAGAGCCGGAGGAGTGAGAAGAGGAGTGGGAGGAGGAACGGGACGTGGACGACGAACCGGAGGCAAACCTCCTTGGCATCCATTGCGCGGCGTCGCGGCGGGGCACCGGAGCGACGACAGGTCCCCGGGGGTATGCGAGCGGCGGGTTGTTGCCGCCCTCAAGGTGCGCAAGAACCTCGCTGAGCGTCCGGCCGGGGACGGACCACCGCAGGCATCACCCCCTCGCTGTTCCACCGGCCGCTCGCCACCACCGGTGCCCCGTTGGTGGAGGCGAGGCGTTGCTCCTAACGGCGCTGAAAGTACGCCGCCCATGCCTCGTGGTTGTCGGCGGCGTACTGCGGGGAGGCGCGCTGCTCCTCGGTCAGCGACGACCGAACGCGGTCGACCTCGCCTGCGAAGAGATCGGGGCGCGCGACAACGTCCGGCAGGGGAGGATGGGGACGCCTCCCGCGCTGAGCCTCCATCCTGTCGGCCCAGCGCGCATGTTTGGAGGCGCCGGAATGCTGGCCTCGAAAAGCATGTATGCCTCCCACGTTTGCAGCGAGCGGTGGCCGAAGCCGTTGGCCGCCGCTCCGTCGCCGGGGAACCACTCGCACATTGTCGTGGATGGGGCTGGGAGAGAGGAGAGGTTCGTCGGCGCCGGAGAGAGACACAGAGGTTCGTCGGCGGAGAGAGAGAGAGAGAGAGAAAG
>NC_041380.1:573211007-573219438 GCF_002162155.2 Triticum dicoccoides
GCCGCACCGCCCGTGAAGAGCCGCCCCGTGAGGAATCAATGGAAGGCTAACCGGCGGCAGCTTTGGCATTGATTCCCCGCAGAAAACCGAGGCGTTCGCAGGACGACGAGGCGAGTGTCGCTGACTCGGCGGGCCCGCGGCTCTTTCGCGTCAAAACCATTTCGCCCGGCGTCCCCAGGCGCCCCCAGCGCGCCGGGTTCGGCCTGGGTCCGCCGGCGCCGAATTCGGCCCGAACAGGCGAAAATTGGATTTCTAGAATGCGACCGGACCGATATTTGTGCGCCGGCGTGAAAAAATCGTCTAGAGAGAATGTGAGAGAATGTGTTGGGGTTAGGCTGAAGATGCTCTTACGGCGTCAGGCAGGAGCTCCACGAGCAACGCGGTTACCTGCGGTCTGGCTCCGTCGACGGCAATCTTGAGCAGCTCGGTGCCGTCTGCCGAGACCTCCGCGGTGCTCTCGGCGCCCTCAGGGAGCCCCGGCACGCGCCAGTCCGCCACCGCACCGGTGGACGACTCCATCATGGCCTCGACGTGGGGCACGTTCGCTGCTACCGACAGCAACGTGATCCGCACCACTTTCCCGCCGTTGCCGGCGACGAGCTTGCGTGCCAGCTTCACGTACGAACGGGCTGATGTGGCCGAAGGCGAGGAAGGGGAACATGACGACGTGCATGTCGCTGTCGTCGGCGGCCGCCGCCGCCGCGCTCTTCATCATGTGTACGTCGATGTTGCACGCAAATACTCCCGAGCTGTAAACAGTGGTTTGTATTAGCATTGTGTGACTGGACCGCTGGAGATATTATAGATTTTTATTTGTCCAAGGATGTTTTTGTGTTGCCGCAGGTTCCACGTGCCCAATGTTGGTCCTGAGCTGGTCTTTTGATAAAGATGGAGATTGACACTTGACGGCATCATCGAGGAGCATCTGGCGAGGTTGGGCAACGGACCTGCTTGACGTGCTGCTGAAAATACACAAGCACGGCGAATTCAGTGTTAGCAGCAAACTCAAGTTTCTGCTGAAAAAAAACGTTTTATTAACCTGATCTTTGTTCTGCATGCTAATCAACTACACTTAGGCTTCTCTTCAGGATTTTTTGATTCGACTTCAGGATCCGTAAGAACAGAGAACAATCAATCTCCATTTTGCCACGTGCGGCCGCAGGCGCTGGAGGTGAGCGGGGAGGAGTCCACGGAGGAGCACGGCGCTGGAGACGTGGACAATGTAGGTGGATTGCACATGTGTCTGGCCGCTTGCCGTTGCCGAGGTGACCCTGGGCGACGACGATGAGGGCAACGTAGAGCGGTAGAGGATCGTTGGGAGTTTGCGTGGTGAGCTTGCGTGGTTCGTCATGAGTCCACGAGCCATGCCGCTGCACACCGGCAAACAGAGTGTGGTGGTGCAAGTGAGGTTGTGGTATGCAAGATGGATAGAGTTTCACATCACAAGGGTACGTGTACCTCTACTTCTAAAGGGATAGTCTGCGGTTGTGATTGTTGAAAGAAAAACTGATTGAAACGAACAACTATCTGATTTCGTTGATGCTTGGCTTTATATACATGTTGGAGAGGCACCTTGTACAGGCGTCTCTTACATAGAGAGACAGATGCGTTGCTTCCACGCAGGGACGCGTCTGTTGGCATTGGACACAAACAACGGGCGGGTATTGCTTAATAACTAAGCAATTACCGGCTAGATTAACCCAAACCTATTTCTAACACTCCCCTTGTACAATGCTTCTTCTTGAATAATCTATTGTGGAAATCTTCTTGTATATTCACCATTCATCTTGAGAAATCCTTTGTATAATCTTTAAAGTCTTCTTCAAAAACTCTATGGGAAAAATGTGAGAAGAATAGTGTATATATGTTGCTAAAACTCCTTTAAACCCAGTGGGAAAACCTAATAAAGAGAAAATTGTACAGCATATAATGATTATTATCTCTTGATAACCCATATGAGAAAAACCTTTGAAGAAGGAAAAAGCTCATTGATGAGTTTAGAGAACAATTAGTATGTCTTGAGTACTTCCTTTAAAAACCCCGGTAGGGAAAATAGAAAGTATGACATATGACCTTTGAGAAGGTATTGCCTCATTAAAAACCATTATGAGAAACTTTGAGAGAAAACTCATAAGGGAAAAGAGTGCGATCTGATATGCCATTGAAAACTCCTTTAAAACCCGATGGGAAAAACATAAGGAGAAAAAAAATGATATGGCGTATATGGACACTTGTGTTTTATATAGTCTCGTTAAAAATCTTTTATGAGAAACCATTAGGGAAAAACTCATGAAGGGGAAAAGAGTACAATATATGCAATCTGACGATTGTTAACAGGTTATAGTTTGGGAGATTACTCCCCCTGAACTTTGCAAATGTGGAGGATATGTCATAGCTATTCCATTGACATGATCATGACATTATGAAAAATCTATTGGATTTTCATAGTATTTTATTTGCAAACTGTTATCTCACTTTTCTATAATTTGTGAGGATAAGAAATTTGAGCAATGTACTTTATGATATTGCTCTTCATATAACATGTAGATTTAATAACACAAGTGGTGGTATCTTGATAAATCAAGTTATGTGATTCTGATGAATCTCGACCACATGACTTTGAGTGTGGTTAATCATTCTGCTGAGCCATGCATATTTTGTAATATTGTTAGATAAAGCAATTATGTCAGAATGGTAAGCCGAAGTAACCATTAAAGCCTATTTAGACGACTTCCATAAGAAGGCTATTCCGGTAAATGGGATCAAATAAGTACCCGGTATTATGTCTTGTATAGACATCGATGATGAGGTCATCGGTATACACTAAGTGATATAAGGAATTCAAATTTGGTATTCCTTTGTTAACTACATAAACAATCATCATTATTTGAGTAGTCCTTTTAAAGAAGAAACTCATTTAGTCGGTAGTACCATATGATTTCCGACTATTTCGAGTCATGGAGTGACTTCTGAAGATTTACACAAAATATGTTACGATTTGTTTTTAGATTTGGAATTATAAGCCCTTCAGGCACTTCAGTATGGATATCTGAAATGAGTTATTCATATGAGTATGTAGTCACTGCATCCATTAACTGCATGGATAATAGTATTTATACTGCCAATAGTATTTAGTATCGAAACATAACTCCACTCATACCAGGAGGGTATGTTACATCATAATTGATGCCGGGTCTCTGCGTGAACCCTTCTACTACAAGCCTCGCTTTCTCACCACCTCATTGATTCTGTTTATGAATGAGAAGTCACTTGTATTCCATGGAGAAAATACTTAGAAGGAGTATGTATTACTGCGGTAAATACAACTCTTTTGTTGAGCGAGTGCTTTTCTTCCTTAACTTGCTTCCTTTTATGTGAACCAATTTGAGTGCAAGAGGCACTCTACCATGGATTTTGGTTCAGGGTCCAAAAGGTTTTAGCAATTTTGAAAGAAATATTTGTCGACAAATGTAGTCTTTTGTTATGTGATTCTGGTGGAATCGATGAAATTTGTGGAAATGTATTTATACCCTTTTTAGCTCCTTGTGATTTCCTATAATAATGGAGTCAAGGTGTTTCGATGTCCCAGAACTAAAGATAGTGTGCACATCTATGTTGGGATTTGTATCATGAGCATCCTATGAGGTGTCTTTCAACTTGATGTTGAATTGCATTTACTAATTGAGGATCTAATTTCCCCTGTTTCTGCGGAAGCATGTGAGAAATTATATCGCATGTAGTCAGATTTCTCCCCCTATTGCTCTCATTTGAGGAGAACAGTGGTTTATTAGGTACCTCCACTTTCTATGATATTTTACTGCAGGAATTAAAATTTAGTGATACCTTTGTCATCAGTAAATGTATGTGGCGGATTTGCAATGTGTTGCAAATATATGATTCTCTGAACTTCTAGTTCAGATTCTTAAGTACGTGGACATAAGGACTGAATCTTTATGATTTATTTCTTGGCATTCTTTGTGGTACTAATCTCCCCTAATGCCAGAAAATGTCCTTATTGTTGATGCATCATCGTACGAGCTGATAAGAACTTCCCTGTTGGGGCTCAGTTTATTTATGATTGACGGATTAAATAGTTATTCTTCACATAGATCCCTAATTTTATGTGAGGGCCCATTGATGTACGCTAGAGTGGTGATATCGGTATATGACCGAATTATCGCAGATAGGAAATACGTTGTTGATTTCCACGTACTTAGTACGAGGGGGAAGTAGTAATGATATGCAGTTGGTATGATTTAGATCATACTTACGGTGTGTGAGGCCGTATTTATCTAGCAAGAGGTTGGTAAATTACAATTCTATACGATTGATCATGTAATTAATTTTACCATCGTTGATAAGATAATTACCTAAAACATTATGGGTATGTACATAAGTACTATATATAATCAGACATTGCTCATGAAATGAGTTCAACGAAGTTGTCCATTCGAATATTCGAATGTATTTGTCCTTTGTTTAGAAGAATTTGCTCTTACTTTGATAAGTTGAGCAATTAATTTAGTAATATCATGCATGGTTGTGTGTGACAAGAGACACACTTGAAATCATTTTATAATGTTTCTATGAATACCATGAAGTACCTTAATAAACCCATATAATGGTTGAGTCCACATATATCTTCCGAATGTGTTCAAGGAAGAATGAGTGGACCATTTGGAATTTTAAGGTGAGAGGGCCTTAAAACTTATTTCCCCTTTGGCACATGATGTGCATAAAGAAAATTTGAGGATTTGGGGAATTTTACAACTTGGTAAATCATGACCAACAGGATTGTCAAAAATCTTCTAATCATCCCCAAACCAGGATGGGTAAGGCTATCAAGCCAAATATTTAATTTATGACTATTTAGAAAATCAATGTGTACGCAACAATATTGAGTATGAATTGAAACATACATTCAAATTTATCAAATATCATGTCTGAAAAATATGATATTGGATATTGCACTACATGTAGTAGCACAAGTATAGGCTAAAGATATTTTGGGAATAACTTGGAGATTACATGAGGTCTCCAATATTACTGGATTTTTTATTATTACGCAAACCTATCATCGGTGCAAAGGAATTCACCATCCTTTTATTGCACTAGATTTCCGGTTCTTCTTCTGATGAAGATTTGAGAACAATCATTTACTAGAATACTTTCTGGTTATAAGTTTGCAAATTTTGAAATTTATCGCAATGAAATTTTTTGCCTTTTTAATAAATGTGTGGCGTAGTTTGAGCATATGTTTGAGGGTTTGGTAACCATAGGTATGCTATTTGTATAACCACACATTTGACAAACTTGAGAGTTGTCTTTGTGATCATATATTCCCTATTAAGAGGTAATTCTGTCTTTGATTGTCTTTTAGCCTCCACTTTACTTTGAAGTCCTGATGGTTATATTTTCTCGCCACTGACTTTCATAGTATTGAGTACGAGCAAGATTTTTATATGATGGTATCACGCCTGTGGGGTGAGTGTGATGATTTTAAGAAATTCCATGTTTCTTCATCATGGAAAATGGTACTACCATCATAAGAGGATGTAAAGTGTATTAAGTGCTTTTCAACCATATCTATCTATTAAAATATTTGATTATTGGATCTCAACTTGAAGTTGATTAAAGTGACAAAATTGTGAGCAATGATAGGCTTGAGGTCTTGAAAACGAATGGCAGCGTAGTCGCGATGTGCTCATGGCAGCATGTTTCTCTTAAGGGAAATATTCGAGGTGAATAAATATTCATCCATTATGTACTTAGTTTGAGAACTAAGTGAAGCTGGTGACGTATAAAATGCAATATGTACATACTTTGCTATTAAGAGAATAGCAATGCCAGTTTTCAAATGTGAGATTAGAGTGGCAATAAGGTCGCAAATGGACTGATGTCCATGACCCATCTTAAAATAATTACTCCCACCTAATGTAACATGCATTTAAAAATGTCTGATAACGTGTTGAAAGGAAAACTAATTGAAACGAACAACTATCTGATTTCATTGATGATCGGCTTTATATACATGTTGGAGAGGCACCTTGTACAGGCGTCTCTTACATAGAGAGACAGATGCGTTGCTTCCATGCAGGGACGTGTCTGGTGGCATTGGACACAAACAACGGGCGGGTATTGCTTAATAACTAAGCAATTGCCGGCTAGATTAACCCAAACCTATTTCTAACAGTGATGGCGGCGGAGAACAACGACCTCATCGGCGGCGCTGCCTCACCACCCGACCTAGGTCTGCTCCCTCATGTGCATTAGCACCGGCTCCCCTCCATCGTCATACTCGCTGCGTCAGACGGGCGGACGAAAGAGGAGACGCCTCAGGAGCCCAGCCCTGCCCCGGCACGTCGTCACAACCCCGACCGCATGGCGCACTAGGGTTAGCTCGCCTTCCTAACCTTGCCGGGAGCAGCCAGCAGGACCCCGATGCCGTGTCTCCCTCTCTCCCTTCTCCTCTTTCTCCCTAGGTGCAGCCCAGTTGCTAGTCGAGGGTGCACTTACAACTAGGGAACCAACAACTACGTAGCTTCGATGCGGCTCGATGGTGGAATTGCAACCGAGACGAAAACAACTACAGGCACAGTTGCAAGTTGGGGTGGGCTTGCAACTGGGACAAAAACAACTACAAACCCAGTTGTGAGTCGAGGTGGTCTTGCAATTGGAACGAAAAATAAAATAAAAACTATGGACCCCAGTTGTGAGTCGATGGTGGCGTGCAACTGATACCAGAAGACCTATGGGGCCAGTTGCAAGTCCACCCGGTAGATGGTGGTGCTACTCGAGAACCCGGTCTTGAGCTCCGGGGTGAAAGCATAGGTCTATCTCGAGTTGGTTATACTTGGCAATGATGATGTTTTTATATCGTTACCTTGAAGGCATTGCTCGGATATGCTTAAACTGGTTCTTCAGGGTGATAACCTAGATTTTTGCCTTAGGTGGTTGGATCCGGTGACGGTGGCGTTTGAGCGGCGCTCGCTTTTCTGAAGGCATTGCTGTTGAAGAACCTCCTTGTTTGTGTGGTGTCATGAGATGATTGGCGCGGATATGGCCATTGTTGTAGTTTGCTGATCGTGAATCTGGTCGCTTTGTTTTTTCGCGCCTACACATAGTTTTGGTCTTATATGACTTTTCTATTTGCTGACGTGTTTTTTGTGTGCATGTGTTGATATTTTTTTAAGGGTGTGCATGTACTGATGTTGACTACGTACATCCTAATTACGAAGAGCTCGGGTGTGCTCATTTTGATTGTATAGGGATTGGAGGGGAGTGGAGGGAAGTGTAGTGAAGTGGCTAGGGATTGGCGAGCGGATGAGAAAGAATATATGTGGGGTTGGGTAGGCCATCATGGGCCGGGGACGACGTGGCGGATGCTCCTGAGCATGCCCTGGCGCCTCTGTATACGCCTCATATTTTGACTGGATATAAGGTGTGCTGGTCAGCTCGTGCGTTTGAAGCCCGTTTGAGATGTCTGTCTGGGTTGCATTTTTTTGATCGGTTAGTGACGAGCCATCCGCCCAAAAGTATGAGACGGGTTTGGGACGTCTGGCTGTAGATGCTGTTAACCACACAGAAATGATACGATCGACGACCAAACAAGAGTAGTAATAATACTAGAAAATTGTCAGCAGAGCTCACAGAGGATTGTCTGCCACGAGCCACTTAATCCCACCAATCAACATGCGCCGCCAGGACCATAAACCGTATGCGTGAAATGCACTCGTACGTGTCTGCCGAAATCCGGGTGGCCATTAGCCAAGTGGACAGTTTGGTTGGAGGTTTTTTTAACAGAGTTTGGTTGGAGTTGGATTGATGTTATCAAGCCAAGTGCACATAGGGAAAACCTTATACACAGAAATTTAGCAACAGCGCGGATTAAAAAAGGGCGCTAGTGCTAGATAGGAGTAGCGGTTTAGAATAAACCGCGCTGCAGATACGATTCTAGCAGTAGCGCGTGTGCCCGTAAAAGCGCTACTACTAATATTCCCATTGCTGGAACGATGGGCTATGCATAGCAGTAGCGGCCTTGCAGGAAGCGCGCTACCGCTAGGGCATGAGTAGCAGCGCGTTTTCCTGTAACAACGCTACTGCTAATGGAAATAAAATAAAATGAAAAACAAATAGAAAAGTAAATGAAAATGAAAGAAACAGAAAAAGGAGAAAGAAAAAAATGTAAAGCAAAATAAATGAAAAAGCGAAAAAACAGAGAAAGGCTTAGCTGTAGCGTGTGTTAGTAGGAGGCGCTGTAGCTAACGCAGCTGCAGCGCGTTTCCAGGACGCCCGCTACAGAAACAGAAACGGAAATAAAAAAGGGAGAAAATTACATATGTATAGCAGTAGCACGTTTTGGAAAAAGCGCTGTAGCTACCTTAGTTATAGCGCGCTTTGCGAAACGCGCTACCGCTAGTTTTGATTTAAC
>NC_041380.1:573219827-573231677 GCF_002162155.2 Triticum dicoccoides
GCCGCCGTCTCCTGCCGACGTCGACGCCCCCGGAGCCACCAGAGCCGTGCGCCGTCGACGCCACCGGAGTTGCCCCCAATGCCATGGAGCCGAGCGGACTCATCAACGCCACCGGAGCCGCCGTCGACACCACCGGATCCTCCCTCGCCACAACTGCCTCCCTCGCCGTCACCGGAGACGCCCCTGCCTCCCTCGCCACCACTGCCTCCCTCGCCACCACCGGAGCCATCCTCTGTAAGCCCCCACCCCTCCTCTCTCTCATGCATAGGTTAGCTAGTTTAATTATGTTAATTATCTAGGTTAGGGCAAAAATTTAGTTAGGACTTTGACAGAGAAGTAGTTAGGTTAACTAGTTTAATTAGGTTAATTATCTAGGTTAGTGCAAAAATTTAGTTAGGGCTTTGACAGAGAACTAGTCAGGTTAACTAGTTTAATTAGGTTAATTATCTAGGTTATTTAGGCAAGTTTTATTTTAAAGATGATCCCTTCCTAGACTTTTATTGTTGATTATATCTTTTCATTGAAGTGGTCATGTTGTTTGTGCCCAAGTGGCTTTGTTGTTTGAATGAAGCTGAGTGGCCTATATATGTTTTGCCGGAATGTTGATTCATTTCCGTTCTGGCAAATTTCAGGTTCTCGATTTGTCCACTTTTTAGCAAAGGTCATGCCGAAATTTTCCGTGAATTTCGGCATGACTTGTGCTACAAAGTAGGACATATCGAGTGCCCGGGATTTGCCGCACCAGGAAGGAGTCAACGTTCCTACAAAACATAGGCCTTTTGTATGTCATTATTCATTTTATTAGGTCTATAATTAATTTACTAGATTTAATCGTAGGAAACATGGCTAGCAACGATGAAGGACAGGGTTCTGGTGATTGCGACGACGTCTACTGGGCGGCAGACGAATTTTTTAGCCTTGCCGACGATCAACCGGTGGCATCGGGGACTGAGACTGACACGCAGATCTGTGCTGAGACTGAGACCGACGCTGAGACTCAGACCGGCATCGAGACCGGCGCTGAGACTGAGACCGGTGCTGAGACTGAGACCGGCACTGAGACTCAGACCGACATCGAGACCGGCGTTGAGACTGAGACCGGCGCTGCCTCGGAGAGCGGAGCCAGTGTAGAACGGAAAGCAAAGAGGCAACGGCTTCCTAACAAACTCAAGACTACTAGACTGGTGGTCACGGAGGTGGACGACGACAATTTTGAGCCAAAGGCGCCCGAGGAAGCGCGTCGATGCTACGGCAATCAAATAGGCTGCATCGTACGGACAACCGCCACCATCAACGATGAGAAACTACCGAAGATAGAAAATATGAGGACCTCCCTCCTAAAGAAGTTTCACCAGATATTCTTATTCCCGGGCCGGAATAAGAAGGATTATGAAGATTCAGATGAGGACCCGGCAATGAAGAAGATAAACAAACACGCCATGACCAAGTTTAGCAACGCGTTGGTCGCTTGGAAAAATCGAGTGAAAGCAAAGATCATCGACAAGAAGGAACCCTACTCCGAGATTATAAAGGATAATCCGACAATCACGGAAGCGCAGTTTCAAATATTCAAGGAGGCTTGCGAGGCCGAAGCTGCCAAAAAAAAGTCTCAGTACATGAAGGGGCTTCAAGAGAGGAACATTGGGAGTCACCACCTCGGAAGCCGTGGTTACGGAAGAAAGAGGTCCAAATGGGCCAAGGAGGACGCGGAATCTATGAGTCTTGGCATCCCAGACCCCTTGGCGGATTTCACCGTCCCACAGGAGCGTGACGTCCTCTGGGCCCGACACCGTTGGGACCCAGTGAATAAGGTTTAGGAGACAACACCGGTCATTACGGAGTTCATGAGACTGCTGGTAATTTTAGTTTCTGATCAATTCGACTGCACACGTTAGTCATATTTGTAAACAATCCTTGTGCCTTTTGCAGAGAGAGCAGCACCGGATTGCGGCCGAAAGCGACTCGCCGTCTGAGGCATTGGCGCGGCCCAAGTGGGACACTCCATTCAACTGGGCGTTGAACATATTGAAACGACAACCGGTGGATACTCGACCGTCGTATGGACGCGTGCACGGTGTCGGAGACGGCGCCACATGGAAGAAGTACTACCGTGAGAACACGGAGGAGAGAAAGGAAAGACGGAGGTTAACTGAAGAAAACATCGACAAGAAGATTGAGATTGCGGTTGAGAAGAAATCATCTCAAACAGTTGCAACAGCGATAGCTGCCGCAAAACAGGTGGTTGCAGATTTGTCTACTTCCTTGGTGACGGGCGTTATCACTTGGACAAGGCAAAATCAAGAAAAAAATGCAGAGGACTTTCCCCTTGCCGACTTCTTGGGGAGCAGCTCGACTAGCATTGCACCAGCACCTGCTCCCGCAACGGCTCCCGCACCTGCTCCCGCACCGGCTCCCGCACTGGACGTGCTCAGTGGTGCTTCATCTTTGGCTGAGCTCGACGCCCTCACGGTATCTGTCACACCGGCCACCTTCAATATAAATGCATAATCTCCCGTTTTCGTTGCCTTTCGGATGTCTCACGTCGCAGACTTTTCTTTGCAGGCCGACGAAACCCCGTGCACCATATTGTACACCATCGGCGACCAGAAGGTGGACGTGGGGAAGGCGACGATAATGAAGCCGAAGGAATCATTGTTCCACAGCCGGCCGATCCCCCCGAATGTCTTCAAGGTTTCCGTGGCCAGTATCAGACTGGGCCACGGGAATTTGCCTCCTCCAATACTAGCGGGGGATGACGACGAGACACCGCGGCGGCTTGGTGATTGTTGCAATGGTGGGTGCTGTTGTGGCCAAAGAGTCTACTTTGTCTGGAGGTGGCCGGGAGCACACCCACGAGCACGCAGCCTCGGCAAGGTATGAACATCAACACCCCACCTACCCAATTAGTGTCGGGTGTCGGGTTGGGTGATAGCGGACGGGGTAAGGAGGAGGTTCCATTAGTCACTGATGACGTCGCCATGGATGAGGATGAGGACGACGATGGCGCTGAACAGTATGTCTATATTGGCGCCTCCTCAGAGTTTGAGCGTCATGAGTCGGTGCCTGATTGCCGTCTCAACGTATTATGGACAACCTTCCGGTAGTAAAGAAGTCTAGGAAGAGAGAGAGGAAAGGCAAAAAAACTGATTCTATGATCCAGCCGCCTCAGCATCCTCGGCTTCAGGACCGTATAGATATCCCTGATGCGGATAAATGGAATATCCATGGTCAACCAATCCTACCTGCAACAGCGCTACGGGCCAGATTCGGCGATCTAAGGAGACTTCATGACGATGTGCTGCAGGTAGAGAAAGGCCTCATCGCCTCGAAAGATCCAGTATACCCACTCTACGTGGTTAACGTTCCGTGGCAAATGTCGTACATCAACAGCTTCCCCGCGGATAAGTTCTTCCTCCGATTCAATTACATATTCGACATGTTTCACGTGAAGAAGTTGGATTTTACGTTTGTCCGCCTTTATGTCTTGCACATGAACTACATCATCGGGGTTGAGCAGATATCTAATATCTGTGTCGCTGAACCGTACTACATGCACAAGGGCTTCTTGGGAGTCTGCGCAAAGCACCGTGAATACGCGAGGGATTACATCGTCACTTTCATGCTCGCCAATAAGGACAAGGAGGTGATTCTCATGCCTTATCATCCCGTGTAAGTCATCCGCGCTGCTATCCTTCCTTCGATTTCAATCATTCATTTGCACGGTGGAGGCTAATTAATTTGAGTTGTACTTATTTTGCGCAGCGGCGGGCGCGCCGTCCTCATCATCCTCTACCCCCGATGCTCCCACGCTCTTTACTTTTGGACTCGTCAAAGAACAATCACAAAAAGGATTACACCCACATCAAGGATGTTCTCGACAGTGCTATGTTTTACTACCAAGAAAGGGGTGGAGAGGTCAGGGACAAGAAGACAAGGGGCGGCAGGGCCGCCTTCGGCCATAAGACCGACTTCTGCTGCATCCAGCACCGAACGATTCTCTTAATGATGGATTCTATGTCCTACACCACATGCTAGAGTACAGACGGGATCACCAGAACCTTCGCATGTCACCTAGATCCGGCGATGCCCATATTCTGCAATGGGCAAAGGACATAGGAGATATCGAGGATCATCGACTTCGAGCTGAGTTCTATAACATCCAACACGAACTTGCCCAAATCATCATGAAGGAGGTTGTCGGAAAAACAGGGATGTTCTACGGAGAAGGACAAATGTTGCGGGAAGACATCCGAACATGGATAGCCTCTCAGCATCTCGACATGAAGCCTTTCACTAAGCTCAAGGACTATCTCCCTGACTTGGATGGATGGAACGACATGTTGGAGTGATTGTCGATATATGACAATGTGTCTGTTTAGTCCATACTTTCTGTATGACAAAACTTTGAGTTATGCACGGTGAAACTTTATTTGTGATGTAATTAAACCGTCCTCCTCCTCGACTAGCGAAAATCACTCTAGTTAGGGCATTTTGGGGTACGATGAACTTTGTTATTTATGCTTATGATATGTTATTTCTATTTTTGCCAAGTCTGTCTCTTTCTGTTGCTCAACTATATATGTTGCATATCATCGACTCATGTGACGATGCAGGTTCATAGATCATAGATGGCGAAGAAGTGCTACGCCAGGAGTATATATACGACAAGTGGCCGGAGTGTCAGGCCCAGGTGTACCGGTTTCCGGTTTCCGAGCGACAGGCAGTAGTTAGTTTAGGTTCACGCTAATGCGAGAGAGGGATACGAACTCACGTACTCAAAGTGATAGTTCTTCTCGCGTATATCATTGTTTAGATGGATGACGATGTATTTGCAAGTAATCGAGACTTGTATCGCTATTTTCGAGATGATGTTGAGAGACCACTTTGTGTTCGATGACGATTATGATGAGACTATTTGTATGTATATGCTATGATTACATCTGTGGTCTCGCAGGCATTTGTATGTGTATCATGATGACATTTGTATGTGCTAAAGATTCTTCTATAAAGCCTGTTCAAATACAAAACAAATATGCCAAAAAAACAAAAAACTACTAAAATTAGCAGTAGCGAGTGGAAAAAAGTTAGCAGCAGCGCGGTAGTAGCAGTAGCGCGCACGGAAGAAGCGCGCTATAGCTATTAGCAGTAGCGAGCTTCCACTAAGCGGGCTGCTGCTGTTACACTTGTGTAGCAGTAGCGCTGGTGAGCACGCGCTACTGCTATGTGTTAGCTGTAGCGCCTTATTAGTAGCGATGGTCCGCGCGCTACTGATACACCTAAAACCCGCGCTGCTGCTAGCCTTTTCCCTAGTAGTGCAAGCTCAGAAAACCTTTGATGCGACTTACTTAAAAGTGGCATTCTTAGAGCATCTACGGCCGCGACCTGCAAATCCGTACCCTCAAATGCCCACGGACGTGCTCGAGCGTGTTCGCGGGCACTGACCGGGCACTTTTCAAATTTTGTTGTCCACATCCGTGTATCTCATATCCGGTCCGTTATATTCATACTAGCATGCAACATAGATAAAAAGAACGTAGATCATCACATAAACATAGAATCGAACAAAGAAATGCACATTCCGATCACCAGAAGATCACTGACGGATGTCCAAAAGATCGCCAAAGTTGACATGGTTCACATAAACGACGGACAAATTTAAACTATGTTACTAAAAACTAGAAATTAAAGACGGAGACGGCGAAGATTCACCACTTCCTCGCCGACCCTTTGCCCTTCAAGTCCCCGGCGGCTAGTGATGGATCGTCCGAGTCATCGGACAAGGAGCCGTTGTCGTCGTCGTCAAAGAGGATGATGAGCACTTTTAGCCACCGGGCCTCCCTGTCCCGCTGTCGCTTGAGCTTGGCAAGCCAAGCCGCCTCCGTCGCCTTGCTCTCGGACTGCTCAATGGCAATCCGGAGCACCTTGGCGTTCTTCTGGCGGAGCCGCCACGGGTCCGTCTCTGCGGTCGTAAGCGACTGGTGGTAGACCCATTCGAGGAGCTACGTGTCCTCGTCGTGCTCCGCCTGCATCCCAGGGCGGCGGCGCACGGACTGCTCCGCTTCCCTCCTCTCCCTTTCCTGCTGCCGCTCGCTGCGGGCGGCGCGGGCCTCTAATTCCGGCGTGTGCGTCCGGGCCGACTGGATGGCCAAAAGCACCCGCCGCTGCCCATGTGGGGGAGCAGCAGCCGGCGGGTCAGGGGATGGCGTAGGGGAGGCGCATATTGCGCAGGCTGCCTGTCAGAGCTGCACTCGGGCCGAGAGGGGCCAACGCCGGTGTCCGAGCGGCACCGATGGGGAAGCTGCGACGAGGCTACAGATCCGGAGCTGTCCCCGGTCTCCACCTTGGCCCGCTCCAAGGCGATGCGGAGGGCAAGCTCATAGTCTGAATCTAGCTCGGAGTTGGAGCGGCTGCCGGACCTCGACATTGCGCCAAATTCGATCGGAATTAGTGCGGGGAGAGGAGAGGACAGAGCGAGAGAGGAGAGTAAGTGATCTAGGGTTGCGGAGCGATGAGCCGGATGGGTTTTTTTGTGAAACATCCGTGGGATCGGTGATGGGGCCGGCTTGTCTGGCAGAGACGCCCGGGTCTGCCCGGGCCACCCCATATCTTGGCTGAATATGAGGGGTGCCAGTCAGCCCGGGCGTTTGAGGCCCGTTTGAGACATCCGTCTGGATTAAAATGGTGACCGGGCAGGCGATCCGGACGTTTGAGGCCGGTTTGGAGCGCCCGGCTGTAGATGCTCTTACTGGTTCATGCATGCATCCTACTCCTGTTTTGACAAAAAGAGAGAGGAACTGGCCAATTAGCTAGGTAGCTAATTGGTGTAAGAGGCAGCTCCGTTTGCTTTGTCGGCAAAAAGATTAGTCTGACGGTCTGATGGATAAGTAGAAAGCTCAGACTATTGGAGGAGAACAAAGGAAACAGGACAATAATTTATTCTCCACCAGGAGAGGTTGACAAAGTTGTACATTTTTTGCATGCATGTCCAGTGTACCAGTACTACCACGGGGATAAAAGTTGTCATTTTGCATTTGCATTTGGCAGGTCTGTCCATAACACTATTGACCCGTATTATATGAATGAAAACGGAAAATCTGTGCTCAGCATCCACAACTCCACGAGTGCTTGCTTATTATACTCGCACATGCATGGACGTAGAACGTCAAACCAATACGATGGACTGGACGTCACGAGAGCATATCCACTCCAGTGATACACGCACTCACATGATCTTGATTTTGTTTTTGAAAAGGGAACGGACGAATTTGAATAGTTTTTTTTTTTTTGAGAAACACGAATTTGAATAGCTGGTGCAGGCATTCGGTCCATGTATGTATGCATCCGTAGCAAAATCCAACACCCACACCCTGTGAACCGTTCGGGTTGATTAATTCCTGGTGAAAATGTTTCAGAGATCTCTGAACTAATTGGCAACTCAAACCGCCATTAGCTGCATGCTGTCGAGCTTAGAGCTATTACCTCCGTTCGGCCGTTCCTAAGTATGGACTATATATTTGCCTATATACATGTTTATATACATCTGTATGTGGTTTATAGTGAAATTTTTAAAAAGAGATAGCTTTCCGTCGAAGCAAGGGCCGGCGCGCGTACGCGAGGTCGGCACAGGTCATGCAACGAAAACCTAACATATATACAATATCCGTCCGATCAGTGCTAGCTACTCCATTACCTGCATCAACATGATCTTCACTTTTAATATCTTGTCAGCACCGGCCGGGCCCAGCGACCATACCGGCCGGGCGCCACTTCGGAGTTCGCCGGCCGGCCAGCCGGCCGTCTTATCGCACGCTCGGGCTGGTGGTGGATTGGTGGAACCCGCGGAAAGTGTACTGGACAACAGGAAAACGACCTAGCAACGACTACCAACCGATCTGATATGCTTTATCTTGCGGGTGCACGTCGTTGTAGTGCTACACCAGTTTCGTAGGGCTCTTCAGGCACACGTCTATATAAACCAGTCAACTCCAGCTTGGAATGGCATCCCATGCATTCAGCTCAGGCATTGAGATATCGAGCGTCAATCTGCTGATCACTCGCATTTGCGTTGAGCAGATCACTTGCTGTGTAGATTGCAGGTACAGGTTCCTGAGCTTGCATGCGCATGGCCAAGGCTTGCCTACTCCGCGGTGTGGGGCTGGTGGTGTGCGCACTCCTGCTTCTCTCGCCCTCTTTCATGGCGGCTGAGGCAACTGGCCGGAAATGGGATCACGGGAGAGAGGCCACGGTGGCCGTGATGCCGATGGCGGGAGGGCATTTTGCGAGGAAGGTGTTGCGGGAGGAGATGGTCCAGGCAGACGGCGACGTCGACATTGCCGGCTCTAAGAGGAAAAGCCCCGGTGGCCCAGACCCTCAGCATCATTAACTGATGTCGAGGTCTCCTCGCATGCAAATTTCTCTACAAAGGCATCATATACATGGGACCTGAATTCCAAGATAGATTGACCGATCAAGCTTGTGTTCTTGTCTTGATATCGTAGTGAAAGAGATGGTTTTGTTTCATAAGCATAGGTATATACATGTATTACATACACCGTGTAGAAGGAGACGCAGCACGAGTTTGTGTAACATATCAAATGTTGTGTCTTTTTCTCAAACGGAATAAAATTAAATTTTCGTCTGCCTTTTGTCAACCCTTTGCACAAGTTTCAGTTCTATGGGATTGTCTATCATAGTCGGTGTTCAAAATTTATTCTAGTCTCCCTGCCACATTTCTAGTATTTGGATCAACAAATTTTCATTCCGTGGTCAGCTTGTACATAATTTATACACCAGAATGTTTGTTAACTACAGACTGAGCATAGCTCAGATGGCTTCGGGTTAAAGTCCTAAACTTGGAAAGTTGTTGCATTTTTCTAGGTTTATTTCATGCTTTCTGATAGTACCCTTTCAGCAGTATGGTGTGCCCGACAAGTATGAGGTGTCTGTGGTGACTTAGTCTCCCAAGATCCATCGGCTAGGTCTATAAGAGGTGCTTATAAAGGTAGTGTGTGTGCGCGCGCCCACGCATGTATGAGAGCATATGTGTCTATACTCTACTTCTGAAAACAAAAAACTTCTCGTTGACATAGCTAAACACACACTTTACAACCAAGTAGCGAGAGAGAAGTCATGGAAATAGCCCGTGGGCGAGTCACTCACCGTTTTACTCTATGTTCGTTCCCCTCGCCTTCAACTCTTCGACTGATACCGCCATCAAGAAAAAAAGTTGCACCAGAGAGGCTTCGGGGTGTACCGAGTACCAAGAGCGCACTGCTGGCAAAACAAGAAAAGCACATCGCCTTACTTTCATCACACAGGAGTGACACGATCGACGACAAAAGAATGTATGTGGGCGTCCAACACAGACGGGACACAAGCCTGCCGACCCAAGCCTCCCTACAATGGGCCTCCGCTCTGATCCGCTTGTTAGAACTTACCCTTTATACTTATATATGTATTTGGATCATAACATAACATTTGTTTTGGTCTATGAGCAGACTGATTATTCACCGTAATTCATCAAGGAGGAGCGCCCTCCCGCCGGGCAACCATGATGTCTAGATTGGACGCCGTGTCAAGGAGGAGGTGAAGGTGAAGGAGTAGGCGCCCTTCCCGCCGCTCAGCCAGGCCGGACGCCCTCCTCCGGCCAGCGTGACCGCTGAGCTGCCTCTAGTGCTTCAAGGCGAGGGCGCTGCCATCCCTATCTGGTCGCCATGAATAAGAAGGAGCCCTCCCCCATGATCGCGAACACATGTGGGTGCCTCCTCTACTACCTCGGCCGTGGAGGCGGTGGCACGTCGTTGCAGAGCATTATGACAGTGTCCGACAAGGAGGCAACGCGACGGGAGCGGCACAATTCACAGCTCATGGCCACGTTCGCAACGCTCGAATGGCACCCTGTGTATTGTGTTCTGGCAGACCTCGACTTCATATTGGCCTGGGCCGAGGACTAGTCCAGGTGGTGGAAGAAGCCAATGCCTGCATCGCGACCGCGAGTTGGCGGCCGGTTGGGGTTGTCATGCCCTTTCGCGGCTCCTACGATGACACCGACGACAACAACAGCGGATCGGAGGACGATGGAGGTGCCGCCGGCCAGGGCGGCCATGCATACGAGCTCATCGTTCGGTACCTCGCGTAGTTTTATTTTCATTTTTTTTATTTTAGTTAAACTTATGTAATATACTAATATTGTCTGGTTAATTACAAGCCAACTAACAATACAGAATTTGTTAGAGGCCAAACATTGCTACTAATTACGATGAATAATCGGTTAGCTCACTTGTTAAAATAAAAAAAATCAGCCGACTAACAATATGGAATTAGCTAGAATTGAACATCACTACTAATTACATTAACTTATGAGCCTGTTCACAAGTCAAAATAATAAGTCTGTTTTACTCTCTACCAGTTCCCCTCGCCTTCAACTCTTCGCCTAGCATCACCATAAAAGAAGTGGTGATGGAGGGGCTTGGGGGTAGTGTGGTGGCGCCGGCGATGGGGCGATGGGGGTTTATATACCTGCGAAGGGGTGTGCTCCAGTGGGAAACGGGGCTGATTTGCCACGTGACGGTGGAAATGATGCTTATTTTCCATGTGTGGGTGTGAAACGTGGCGGAGGCCATTAATTGGCTCTCTTCCTGGTGGAAATGCGGCTGCAACATTAGCATGGGCGTAATCGGCAACCGTATATATGGTCGCATCACTAACCGGGCTATGCATGGAAGAGGCCAAGTTGAAACGTCTCATCCACACGAGCGATTGGTAGATGGCGTGTGCTCCAAACCAACATCCCTGATTGGCAAATGGCGTGAGCTAGATATGAAGCGCCCTCCATAAATTATGGTAACTCGGGGTTGTATGGCGACTATTTTAGGGTGTGTTTTTGGGCCAAAATCATCATATCAGCGGTTATTATGCAGATCGGCTCGGTATGGCGACTCTCCTAGAGTTTCTTTAAAATCTCGCAATCCTACTTACAAACATCAATGTAGATGACCCATACAATAATTTGTCTATAAATAGTCAAATTTTAGCCATAGCTACATGTGAGAGAAAATTACAAACAACATCGATACAACAACAAAATTACCATTTGTAAGTTGTCACAGAATTTATGAAGATCTAGATGGATGGTTCTAGTTGATTCAAGGAAATTACAAGCTCAATGGCCTTTTATACAGGAGGGACTATTTGTCCACTGAACTATAGAGAACTGCTGGCAAAACAAGAAAAGGACACCAGCTTACTTTTATTGCATAGGAGTGACAGGATCGACGACCAAAGAAAGGTAATACTACAAAATTGTCAGCAGAGCTCACGGAGAATTGTCCACCACGAGCCAATTTTCTCTGCCTATCAGCGTGCGTCGCTAGTACCAGAAACCGTATGGGTGCTGATATCGTGGTGGCCATTAGCCAAGTGGACAGTTTCGTTGGACTTGGATTTAAGTCACAACTGTCTGTCCAACTGAACTTCTGAGTAAGTGGCCAAGTGGACATTAAGTCACTGACGTGACTTACTTAAAAGAGAGATAGGAGCTAGCCAATTTGATAGCAGCTAATTGGCCTAAGAGGCGTCCATGTTTGCTTTGTCGGCAAAAAGAAAAGTGTGATGGTCAGATGGATATATATGTAGAGAGTTAAAATTATCCTTCTAGATAGGGCGGTGATCTGCGCCGGCGCACCGGCCCAACTGTTGGGCCGGTCGAACGCCAACCGCCCGATGTAGCGAGCCGGAACCGTCCGATCTGGCAACTCAACCCCCGACTCGTTCTTCCTTCGGTCAAAGCTTCCAGAAAAAAATCCCCCACCCATCCTCCTTCCACCGTTGTGTGTGCGCTCCCGGCGAGCT
>NC_041380.1:573232137-573237416 GCF_002162155.2 Triticum dicoccoides
GATTGCAGCGTCTGGTCCCTGTCGTCGAGCTCGGCGCAGGCGTCGCCATCTCTGCTAGCCTCCATCGACATGCATCGTACCTACAGAACTCCGGTGGTCGGTTGAAGCAAAAACGAACAACGCTTCCAGCAAAATCTAACAACGCTTCCAGCAAAATCGAACAACGGTTCCAACAAAACCAAACTTAGGCCCCAGCAAAAACAACATGAAACATTTGAGAGCTCTGCAGCCGATGAAGCAAAAAATTATATCTATTCCAGCAAAGAAATTCATCGGTTCCAGCAAAAAACAAAAATTTGGTTCACCAAAAAAAGACGCATCAGCAAAAACGGCCACTCCCTCTTGCAACACCCCCGGTCACCGGTTGTAGCTCCGGCGTACATGGTTGCAACTCCCGGCGTTTGAACGACATTGGATGCAACCCTCCTCGCCGCTGGATGCAGCTTCCTCCTGTGAGCTGTCAACCTTGCAGCACGTCCACCAACTGCTTCCAGCAAATCGGGACACCGGTTCCAGCAAAAAACGAAAAGAGTTCATCAAATCGAATGGGGATGGTAGCAAAAAAGAAAGGGGTTGTAGCAAAAAAAGTGGGTGGATCCAGCAAAAAAATAACCTGGTTCCAGCAATCCCCGGCTCCAGCACAAACTCGTCGCCCCCGCGGCTGATTGCAGGTTGGTCATGGCGACTAGCGAAGCTCTGGCTGCGGTTGCCATGGAGAGGGCGTGCGTCCAGTTACCGCGGACAAGGCGACGAGCAAGCCCCTGGCCGTGGACGGCCATGGAGAGGGATGCATCCGGTGCGGGTGATCTGCACACGATTCAAAATGAGGCGCATCCAGTGGCCGGCAGCCATGGCGACGACCGCGCCCCCGGCTGTTGGTGGATGGGGAAGGAGATGCGAGTGGATATGGAAGCGAAGGGATAAGGTCGCGGGCGGTGCATGGGCCCCAACAGCCACGCGTTTGATCCCCTGTGTGGAAGACGTGGCTAAACAGCGGTTTGATCGCTAATCATCCAACGACCCGCGCGTGACCGGCCGAAGCTTCGGCCGGTCCGCCGGCTACAACCGCTTCCCTTCTAGATATAGGATTTCTACTCAGGTTGTTGGAGGGAACAAATGTCGGGCAATAGTCTATTCTTCATCAGGAGAGGTTTGACAAAGTTGTACATATTTTGTGTATGAATTCCCAGTGTACAAGCATTACCACGGACATAAAAGTTATCGTTCTTTTGCATTTGACAGGTCTGTCCAAAACAATATCAATCCATATTTTATGAAAGAAAAGGAAATCCAGCCGTGTGCTCAGCATCCACAATTTCACGAGTGCTTGCTTATTATATCCTCGCACATGCATGCACAAAAAAACACAGCACAAACCTTGTGGGCGTTTGGATTGATTAATACATGGTGAAAATGTCGTTGAGATCTCAACTGATTCCCCGCAAAAGAAAAACAAGAAGATATCTCAACTTGATTGGTAAGTCAAACGACCAGGGGACGCACCGAGTTAATCTACACCTCCACGTACGTACAGATCCAGCGCCATTAGTTGCACAAGATCGAGCTTAGCGATATGATAGCTTTCCGACGAAGCAAGGACCGGCGCACCACAAGGAGCTAGCTACCGACTGCACGTACGGGTGGTCGGCACAGGCCATGCAGCCAAAACCCGTCATTTCCTGTCAGCGCTAGCTACTCCATTGTCGGCATCCACATGATCTTCACTTGTTAATCGCTGGTCAGCACCGGCCGAGCCCCAGCGACCCTATCGCGCACCACTCCGGAGTTCGCCGGCCGGCCGACCGTCTTATATATGGCACACCGGGCCGGTGGATTAATTTGGTGGAATCCATGGAAAGTGCACACAATGGCAGAAACGACCTAGCAACGACTACCAACCGATCTGATATGATATCTTCTATCTCTCACGTGTGTAGGATAGATGCAAGTTTTGGTATTAGGAAGAAGAATACATCAATCAATTGATAGCACGAAATTTGATAGATGCTTGTGCACTCTTGCTAGAATAGAGACTAGAGATGATATTAGATGTGAAGCAACGTCTATTTCTTTAAAATCGTAGAAGAAAGTAGTGTCCAAACTCAAGAAGCCACAGATCAAAAATGAAGACATAGAGATGATATTAATCCAATTAGTGGGAGCAGTTATGAAAATTTAAGATGTAATATCTTTTAAAATGTCTAATTCTGATTCTTATTTTTTGGTCTTACTCTCCTAGCAAAGAATTGGTGAATGTACTAACATGTATCAAAATGTTGTTGATGAAATAAAGAAATGTTTGGCAACAAAAATTATGCATACGTGCACCAGCCGACCGTGGTGGACCAAATGCGGCCGCGTGTTGGGCGCACAGCAGTGCATCACGAAAAACGGACGGACACCACCCCATTGCCATCCCTATACGGACGAAATCCGGACGAAACGCACGTCCGTTTGAGGTCGTGCGTTAGAGTTGGCCTTATTACCCCATGTAGGTGGGCTAGGTTGACGGCGAGAGCCGTTAAAGCAAACTTTCTGTATCCGGTGTCCAGGTCCAGGTTAATCACCCCTGTAACTGCGCGCACGTGGCACCGTCCTAGACGCCCTCCACACGTTATACGTACATGACGGGGTCAATAGTGTATTCGGCATTTTTTACTTCCATATTGAGCAGACAATAAGTGCTAGTACAGATCCTGATGCTTGGTTGTGAGGTTGAGATATAGGGACCAACTTGACCCAGGAGCCAAAATGCCCCTCAAGCTCAGTGGCCTTTTTTTTTATAGGAGGTACGATTTGTCAACTATACCATATAGAACTGCTGGCAAAACAAGGAAAGGACACCACCTTACTTTTATCGCTCAAGAGTCACGGTCGAAGACCAAAAGAAAGGTAATGTACTACAAAATTGTCAGCAGAGCTCATAGAGAATTGTCCGCCACGAGCCAATTTGTTTCTTCTATCAGCGTGCATCGTTAGGACCAGAAACCATATGCGTGCTGATATCACGGTGGCCATTAGCCAAGTGGACAGTTTGGTTGGAATTGTATTTAGGTTACAACTGTCTGTCCAACTGAACTTTTGAGTGAGTGGCCAAGTGGACATTAAGTCCATGTCCTGACTTACTTAAAAGAGAGAGAGGAGCTAGCCAATTTCATAGCAGCTAATTGTCCTAAGAGGCATCCATGTTTGCTTTGTCGGCAAAGAGAAAAGTGTGATGGTCAGATTGATATGTAGAAAGTTCAAATTATCCTTATGGATATAGGATTTCTACTCAGGCTAGTGGAGGAAAGAAATAAAGGGCATTAGTCTATTCTCCCCCAGGAGAGGTTGACAAAGTTGTACATATTTTGTGTATGAGTTTCCAGTGTGTACTAGTATTACTACGGACATAAAAGTTATTGTTCTTTTCCATTTGCATTTGGCCGGTATGTCCATAGCAATATCAATCCATATCATATACTTCATCCGTCCAAAAAAGATTGTCCCAAGTTTATTCTTTAAATGAGTGTATCTAACACTAACTTGGTGCTAGATATATCCGTTTGAGATACAAGCTTTCTTGAACGAAGAAAGTATGAAAGGAAAGGAAATCCGGCCAGCCTGTGTGCTCAGGATCCACAACTCCACCAGAGCTTGCGTATTATCCTCGCACATGCATGCACGTCCAGCGTCCACCCACACAATCGACTGGAGGTCACCAGAACATATCCAGTGATACACACGCACATTTTTTTTTATCAAAACCCAGCACAAACCCTGTGGGCGTTTGGGTTGATTAATTCCGAGTGAAGATGTTGTTGAGATCTCAACTGATTGGTGAGTCAAACGACCAGGGACGCAATTAGTTAATCCAGACCTCCATGAACAGATACAGATGAACCAATCAGTGGTTGGATGGTTAGGAAGGAAGTGGTATCCGATGACATTAGTGTTTAACTCTTAAACTTGACATTGGTGCGAGTATTATTTTTGAGTTTATATGAGACTTCCGGCGATGTTCGTTCGGCGGGAGGAGACGTTCCCGTTAATTGCGAGGCGTGTGTGGTAACTTTATAAAATCTGGAGATGCTATGCCAACTCAGTTTCTCAGAGGTGCTCATACTAATAGGGCATATGTGTGCGCGTTTATGGGATAAGTATATGCTCGTGTATGTGAGCGACTTCCATTGTACGGTGTTAAAAAGAAGATGAACAGATCCAGCGCCATTACTCGCGCACCAGAAGGAGGTAGTTACCAGATGCACGTACGGGTGGTCGGCACAGACCGTGCAGCCAAAACCTGACATTTCCGATCAGTGCTGGCTACTCCATTACCTGCATCCACATGAGCTTTACTTGTTAATCTCTGGTCAGCACCGGCCGAGCCCCGGCGACCCTATCGCGCACCACTTCGGACCGCGCTAGCCGGCCGGCCGTCTTATTGCACCGGGCCGGTGGATTAATTTGGTGGAACCCAGGGAAAGTGCACACGACAAAGGAAGAAACGACGTAGCAACGACTACCAACTGATCTGATCTGATGACTTCTATCTCTCGCGTGTGCACGTCGCTCTAGTGCTACACTAGCTACTTTCTTTTCTGGAAGGTGCTACACCAGCTTGGTACGGGCTCTTCAAGCACACGCCTATATAAACCAGCCACCTCCTGCTCGAAATAGCATCGCATGCATTCTGGCATTCACCCAGCACATATCTATCTACTCATCACTCTCGCAGAGTTGCCGTGGCATTTGCGTTAAGCTAGAAGGTCACTTGCTGTAGAATATTGCAGGTAGGTTCCTGAGATTGCATATGGCCGAGGCTTGCGTACTCCGTGGTGCCGCGCTGATTGTGTGCGTGCTCTTGCTCCTCTCGTCCTCATTCATTGCGGCTGAGCCGGCTGGCCGGCAATGGGATCATGGGAGAAAGGCCACGGTGGCGGCAATGACAATGGCGACAGGGCGTTTTGTGAGGAAGGTGCTGCGGGAGGAGATGATCCAGGCGCACTACCGGACTCGCGGTCTATGCCTACGGCCAAGGGCCGTCGGCATAGGCCCCCAAGCCGTCGGCATAGGTCTATGCCTACGGCTGTCGTCGGCATAGACCCGTCGGCGTAGATACCGTCAGCGTAGTCTTGTCAGACCGTCGGCATAGTAAAGCCGTCGGCATAGGGGCCTATGCCGACGGCCTGGCGTCAGCCGTCGGCATAGTATAGCCGTCGGCAGTCTTTTTCGTCTGACGGCAACGGACGGCGCCGTCAAAAACGGGGACGAATCATGCAAGGCCACGTGGCAGGGCT
>NC_041380.1:573237625-573239962 GCF_002162155.2 Triticum dicoccoides
TGACGGCAACGGACGGCGCCGTCAAAAACGGGGACGAATCATGCAAGGCCACGTGGCGGGGCTATGCCTACGGCAAAGCCGTCGGCATAGATGAATCTATGCCGACGGCTTTGCCGTAGGCATAGCCCTGCCACGTGTCTTCTTCTGGTTATTCCTGGCAGCAGAGGTATGCCTACGGCTTTGCCGTCGGCATAGATTTTCACCTATGCCTACGGCAAAGCCGTCGGCATAGATAAGCCACGTGGCGAGCCCTGGTGACTCCTGGGCAAAGCCGTCGGCATTTCAGCCACTTGAATGCCTCCATCTTATGATCCTTTTTAAGTACGAAGTCAGCATCTGGCTTGAACCAAGATTTTCGACTGCCTGTGGGAGGTTGCATGTGAAGACGTGGTCTATCACAAATATTCTGTTGATCGACTCTAGCATTAACATTATCCTTTGTCTTATCAGGAATGTTGAGGATCGTGTTAAAAAGGGACTCTGCGACATTCTTTTTGGTGTGCATCACGTCGATGTTGTATGGAAGTTTGAGGTCCTTAAAATAGGGAAGCTGCGTGAAGGGGGTAATGTGAGTCCAGTTGTGCGTCTCACCATATCCTTCAAAATATTTTTTCCCTTTACCTTTGCCTTTGCCTTTGCCTTTCCCTTCACAGGCAGGCTTAAGAGCTTTGAGCTGAGCAAGCACATCCTCACCAGAAAACGTTGGAATCTCATTTACTTCATGGACAACTTTGCCTTTTGTGAAGTTCTTCTTGTCTTCCCTATCAGGATGGTCTGGAGGGAGGAATTGTGGATGCTGGTCAAAGGCAACATACTTGCCACCCTTCTTCATCCAAATGAAAATCAAGGCCTGCATGCACACTGGGCAAGGCATCTTTCCACTTGTACACCATCCGCAGAACAGGGCATAGCCGGGAAAGTCATGCATGCAATACTGTGGCCAAACTTTCATTAAGAAATTTTTCTGCAGATGCCGGTCGTATGTCAACCTCGGGAAGTACCAAGAATGGTGCAAATCATCCACCAACGGCTGCATAAGCACACTCAAATTCTTCCCTGGATATTCAGGCCCCGGAATTATAAGCGACAGGAACATGGTCTTGCGTTGCATTATGGCGCCAAGAGGGAGATTGAGCGGAATAACAAATATGGGCCAGCAGCTGTATGGATTAGACGACATACCATATGGATTGAACCCATCACCTGTTATAGCAATTCTGACATTCCCAGCCTCGGCTGCTTCCTCCGGGTACTTTATATCGAATGACTTCCATGCTTCACCTTCTGATGTATGTACCATTTTTTTTGGATTGTACCTTTTCCCTTCCTTGTGCCACTTCATCATTTTGGCAGACTCCTCGGTGATGAAAAGGCGCTGCAGTCTTTTTATAAAATCAAGATACCGAAGAACCTTCACAGGGATTTTTAGCTGCCGCTTCTGACATGCTTATCGACCACCTCAATATACCGAGAGGAACCGCACTTCCTACAGTAGTTGTCATCCGCATACTCATGTCTAAACAAAAGGCAATTCTTTGGACAAACATGTATTTTCTCATAGTCCATGGAGAGCGCCTTCATGATTTTCTTCGTACCGTACATGGGTTTCGGCAGTTCATGGCCCTCGGGCAGGCTGTTAGCCCATACTCCCAGAAATGCTTCGAAGCAACCTCGGCTACAGCCGTACTCAGCCTTCACTGCCATCAGTTGCGAGATGGCATCCAGCACAGACAGCTTGGCACCCTCATAGAGAGGTTTCTTTGACGAGGCCAAGATTTCCAGGAAGGCCTTTGCGGTTTCCTCCGGCTCCTCCGGTTCATTCGCTGAATGTGACGGAGGTGTCGGCTGTGCAGCAAAGACATCATCTAGCATGTCTCTAACCCCATCTTCCTCATAACCAGCGATGCGTTGTCGTATCACATCCTCTCTACCACGGTCCCGCTGGGAAAAGTTTATCGGCATATTAAAGTTGGGCATAAATCCATGCGTGCGAAGGTGCTTAGTCATCTCACTCTTATCTCTGCGGATACGTCTCTTACATCTGGCACACGGGCATTCTGGCACCATCCTCATTGGACTACGGAATATCTCTTTCAAAAACACATCAGTTTTCTCGACCCACTCTGTTGTTACTTGATTCCGACGGAAAAACCCACTATACATCCACTGATTATCTGCCATTTCTGCTTTATTGGAAGCCACACAACAAAATTAAGGATTCATTTTAATTACCAACATCAATATTTTATTTTTTACAAGGTTGACGAGTAATCCACCTACATCTCTAATAGGTAAAGATGGGTCCTAATCCCACCCGAGAATGTGTAGATTGAGTAC
>NC_041380.1:573241522-573255113 GCF_002162155.2 Triticum dicoccoides
GGCGGTGGCGCGAGAAGGGCCGGGGATGTAGGTGGGGAGGGGGAAGGGTGAGGGAAGGGGAGTGGTGCGGGTGGAGCAGCGACGGGCGGGCGGCGGCGGGCGGCGGGGAGCGAGGCGGGCGACCGGGAGCGTCGACGGCGGTGCGGGTCGGTCTCTGGGGGCGGCGCGGGTCGGGCTCTAGCAGGGTCGGGGAGGAATGGGTGGTGTAGGGGCGACCGCGGATGGATAAGGGCAACTATGCCGACGGCTAAGCCGTCGGCATATCTAGCGATGCCACGTGGCACCTATGCCGACGGCTTAGCCGTAGGCATAGTTATTTTTTTATTTTTTTAATTTTTTTAATAGTTTATATTTATTCTTCTTTATGTTTTTCTATTTCATATAAAAATTTTTATGTTTTTTATAGTTATATTTTTCCTTTTTCATGTTTTTTATGTTTTAACGCCGATGGCCCTCTCCTCTCTCGGAACCACATAGAGGGGAGGGGAGGGGAGGCGCCGAACTCGAGCAACTTCCTCCGCCGAGGCCGTGGCCTAATCGCTGGTCTGAGAGCGCATGGGCGCCGCCTCGCGTGCTTGATCTGGAGCTTAGTAGGTCAGGTGACTGAAGGGGGAGGGGGGTCGTCGACGGGAGGTGGGGTGGGGGAGGCGGCGGATCCAAGTCCGTCGGAGGGAGATGCTTCGCGCGGGGACACCTAGGAGCAACATCCGGGCCAAACCATGGCTACATCCCCTTCATGTAGACCCGACGCGTCCGTTTCCCCCCTCCACGTGTCGGCGGCGGCGCCGTCCGTGAGGGGGGCCACAACCCGGAGACGCGTGCCGCCTCTTCGGACATGCCACAACACCACCCCGCATGTATGAGGGCCCGGTACGACGCTCCGGTGGCATTGCTACCCCCCAGAGCCCCCGTCCCGGCTAACCCTGTAGCGTTTGACCACGGGATCTAGCCCTTTGACTTTGCACGGACGGGCTTTGACCAGTGGACCTCTCCACCCGGTTGTGTTAGGTCGGCCCAGAGGAACACTTTGGAGCAACATCCGGGCCAAACCCATAGCTACATCCACTCCGTGTAGACCCGACGCGTCCGTTTCCCCCCTCCAGGTGCCGCCGGCGGCGGCGTCCATGAGGGGGGGGGCACACCCCGGAGACGCGTGCTGGGCGTTTGCAACCGCCTCAACACTTCCAAATTTGTGAGAGGCCGCCTACGCAAGATTTGACGGTATGCTAGCCCCCGGAGGCCGCCGGCCACAGTCGTAGACGTGCGAAGAGCAATCCGCGTAGAGGGAAGTGTTCAGATACTTCTCCATCACGAAAAATTATGAAAAATTACCATCAGTCCTATAGCACATGTGCCCACGTTGTGTAAAAAACTCATGATTTTATCGCGCTCCAAGTATTTAATAATATTCACGCTGCATCGTTACCGCAGAACGTCTACTACCGTTTCATTGCCGTCCGTGAGGGGGGCCACAACCCGGAGACGCGTGCCGCCTCTTCGAACATGCCACAACACCACCCCGCATGTATGAGGGCCCGGTACGACGCTCCGGTGGCATTGCTACCCCCCAGGGCCCCCGTCCCGGCTAACCCTGTAGCGTTTGACCACGGGATCTAGCCCTTTGACTTTGCACGGACGGGCTTTGACCAGTGGACCTCTCCACCCGGTTGTGTTAGGTCGGCCCAGAGGAACACTTTGGAGCAACATCCGGGCCAAACCCACAGCTACATCCACTCCGTGTAGACCCGACGCGTCCGTTTCCCTCCTCCAGGTGCCGGCGGCGGCGGCGTCCGTGAGGGGGGGGGGCACGCCCCGGAGACGCGTGCTGGGCGTTTGCAACCGCCTCAACACTTCCAAATTTGTGAGAGGCCGCCTACGCAAGATTTGACGGTATGCTAGCCCCCGGAGGCCGCCGGCCACAGTCGTAGACGTGCGAAGAGCAATCCGCGTAGAGGGAAGTGTTCAGATACTTCTCCATCACGAAAAATTATGAAAAATTACCATCAGTCCTATAGCACATGTGCCCACGTTGTGTAAAAAACTCATGATTTTATCGCGCTCCAAGTATTTAATAATATTCACGCTTCATCGTTACCGCAGAACGTCTACTACCGTTTCATTGCCGTCCGTGAGGGGGGCCACAACCCGGAGACGCGTGCCGCCTCTTCGGACATGCCACAACACCACCCCGCATGTATGAGGGCCCGGTACGACGCTCCGGTGGCATTGCTACCCCCCAGGGCCCCCGTCCCGGCTAACCCTGTAGCGTTTGACCACGGGATCTAGCCCTTTGACTTTGCACGGACGGGCTTTGACCAGTGGACCTCTCCACCCGGTTGTGTTAGGTCGGCCCAGAGGAACATTTTGGAGCAACATCCGGGCCAAACCCACAGCTACATCCACTCCGTGTAGACCCGACGCGTCCGTTTCCCCCCTCCAGGTGCCAGCGGCGGCGGCGTCCGTGAGGGGGGGGGCACGCCCCGGAGACGCGTGCTGGGCGTTTGCAACCGCCTCAACACTTCCAAATTTGTGAGAGGCCGCCTACGCAAGATTTGACGGTATGCTAGCCCCCGTAGGCCGCCGGCCACAGTCGTAGACGTGCGAAGAGCAATCCGCGTAGAGGGAAGTGTTCAGATACTTCTCCATCACAAAAAATTATAAAAAATTACCATCAGTCCTATAGCACATGTGCCCACGTTGTGTAAAAAACTCATGATTTTATCGCGCTCCAAGTATTTAATAATATTCACGCTGCATCGTTACCGCAGAACGTCTACTACCGTTTCATTGCCGTCCGTGAGGGGGGCCACAACCCGGAGACGCGTGCTGCCTCTTCGGACATGCCACAACACCACCCCGCATGTATGAGGGCCCGGTACGACGCTCCGGTGGCATTGCTACCCCCCAGGGCCCCCGTCCCGGCTAACCCTGTAGCGTTTGACCACGGGATCTAGCCCTTTGACTTTGCACGGACGGGCTTTGACCAGTGGACCTCTCCACCCGGTTGTGTTAGGTCGGCCCAGAGGAACACTTTGGAGCAACATCCGGGCCAAACCCACAGCTACATCCACTCCATGTAGACCCGACGCGTCCGTTTCCCCCCTCCAGGTGCCGGCGGCGGCGGCGTCCGTGAGGGGGGGGCACGCCCCGGAGACGCGTGCTGGGCGTTTGCAACCGCCTCAACACTTCCAAATTTGTGAGATGCCGCCTACGCAAGATTTGACGGTATGCTAGCCCCCGGAGGCCGCCGGCCACAGTCGTAGACGTGCGAAGAGCAATCCGCGTAGAGGGAAGTGTTCAGATACTTCTCCATCACGAAAAATTATGAAAAATTACCATCAGTCCTATAGCACATGTGCCCACGTTGTGTAAAAAACTCATGATTTTATCGCGCTCCAAGTATTTAATAATATTCACGCTTCATCGTTACCGCAGAACGTCTACTACCGTTTCATTGCCGTCCGTGAGGGGGGCCACAACCCGGAGACGCGTGCCGCCTCTTCGGACATGCCACAACACCACCCCGCATGTATGAGGGCCCGGTACGACGCTCCGGTGGCATTGCTACCCCCCAGGGCCCCCGTCCCGGCTAACCCTGTAGCGTTTGACCACGGGATCTAGCCCTTTGACTTTGCACGGACGGGCTTTGACCAGTGGACCTCTCCACCCGGTTGTGTTAGGTCGGCCCAGAGGAACACTTTGGAGCAACATCCGGGCCAAACCCACAGCTACATCCACTCCGTGTAGACCCGACGCGTCCGTTTCCCCCCTCCAGGTGCCAGCGGCGGCGGCGTCCGTGAGGGGGGGGGGCACGCCCCGGAGACGCGTGCTGGGCGTTTGCAACCGCCTCAACACTTCCAAATTTGTGAGAGGCCGCCTACGCAAGATTTGACGGTGTGCTAGCCCCCGGAGGCCGCCGGCCACAGTCGTAGACGTGCGAAGAGCAATCCGCGTAGAGGGAAGTGTTCAGATACTTCTCCATCACAAAAAATTATGAAAAATTACCATCAGTCCTATAGCACATGTGCCCACGTTGTGTAAAAAACTCATGATTTTATCGCGCTCCAAGTATTTAATAATATTCACGCTGCATCGTTACCGCAGAACGTCTACTACCGTTTCATTGCCGTCCGTGAGGGGGGCCACAACCCGGAGACGCGTGCCGCCTCTTCGGACATGCCACAACACCACCCCGCATGTATGAGGGCCCGGTACGACGCTCCGGTGGCATTGCTACCCCCCAGGGCCCCCGTCCCGGCTAACCCTGTAGCGTTTGACCACGGGATCTAGCCCTTTGACTTTGCACGGACGGGCTTTGACCAGTAGACCTCTCCACCCGGTTGTGTTAGGTCGGCCCAGAGGAACACTTTGGAGCAACATCCGGGCCAAACCCACAGCTACATCCACTCCGTGTAGACCCGACGCGTCCGTTTCCCCCCTCCAGGTGCCGGCGGCGGCGGCGTCCGTGAGGGGGGGGCACGCCCCGGAGACGCGTGCTGGGCGTTTGCAACCGCCTCAACACTTCCAAATTTGTGAGAGGCCGCCTACGCAAGATTTGACGGTATGCTAGCCCCCGGAGGCCGCCGGCCACAGTCGTAGACGTGCGAAGAGCAATCCGCGTAGAGGGAAGTGTTCAGATACTTCTCCATCACAAAAAATTATGAAAAATTACCATCATTCCTATAGCACATGTGCCCACGTTGTGTAAAAAACTCATGATTTTATCGCGCTCCAAGTATTTAATAATATTCACGCTGCATCGTTACCGCAGAACGTCTACTACCGTTTCATTGCCGTCCGTGAGGGGGGCCACAACCCGGAGACGCGTGCCGCCTCTTCGGACATGCCACAACACCACCCCGCATGTATGAGGGCCCGGTACGACGCTCCGGTGGCATTGCTACCCCCAGGGCCCCCGTCCCGGCTAACCCTGTAGCGTTTGACCACGGGATCTAGCCCTTTGACTTTGCACGGACGGGCTTTGACCAGTGGACCTCTCCACCCGGTTGTGTTAGGTCGGCCCAGAGGAACACTTTGGAGCAACATCCGGGCCAAACCCACAGCTACATCCACTCCGTGTAGACCCGACGCGTCCGTTTCCCCCCTCCAGGTGCCGGCGGCGGCGGCGTCCGTGAGGGGGGGGGCACACCCCGGAGACGCGTGCTGGGCGTTTGCAACTGCCTCAACACTTCCAAATTTGTGAGAGGCCGCCTACGCAAGATTTGACGGTATGCTAGCCCCCGGAGGCCGCCGGCCACAGTCGTAGACGTGCGAAGAGCAATCTGCGTAGAGGGAAGTGTTCAGATACTTCTCCATCACAAAAAATTATGAAAAATTACCATCAGTCCTATAGCACATGTGCCCACGTTGTGTAAAAAACTCATGATTTTATCGCGCTCCAAGTATTTAATAATATTCACGCTGCATCGTTACCGCAGAACGTCTACTACCGTTTCATTGCCGTCCGTGAGGGGGGCCACAACCCGGAGACGCGTGCCGCCTCTTCGGACATGCCACAACACCACCCCGCATGTATGAGGGCCCGGTACGACGCTCCGGTGGCATTGCTACCCCCCAGGGCCCCCGTCCCGGCTAACCCTGTAGCGTTTGACCACGGGATTTAGCCCTTTGACTTTGCACGGACGGGCTTTGACCAGTGGACCTCTCCACCCGGTTGTGTTAGGTCGGCCCAGAGGAACACTTTGGAGCAACATCCGGGCCAAACCCACAGCTACATCCACTCCGTGTAGACCCGACGCGTCCGTTTCCCCCCTCCAGGTGCCGGCGGCGGCGGCGGCCGTGAGGGGGGGGGGCACGCCCCGGAGACGCGTGCTGGGCGTTTGCAACCGCCTCAACACTTCCAAATTTGTGAGAGGCCGCCTACGCAAGATTTGACGGTATGCTAGCCCCCGGAGGCCGCCGGCCACAGTCGTAGACGTGCGAAGAGCAATCCGCGTAGAGGGAAGTGTTCAGATACTTCTCTATCACAAAAAATTATGAAAAATTACCATCAGTCCTATAGCACATGTGCCCACGTTGTGTAAAAAACTCATGATTTTATCGCGCTCCAAGTATTTAATAATATTCACGCTGCATCGTTACCGCAGAACGTCTACTACCGTTTCATTGCCGTCCGTGAGGGGGGCCACAACCCGGAGACGCGTGCCGCCTCTTCGGACATGCCACAACACCACCCCGCATGTATGAGGACCCAGTACGACGCTCCGGTGGCATTGCTACCCCCAGGGCCCCCGTCCCGGCTAACCCTGTAGCGTTTGACCACGGGATCTAGCCCTTTGACTTTGCACGGACGGGCTTTGACCAATGGACCTTTCCACCCGGTTGTGTTAGGTCGGCCCAGAGGAACACTTTGGAGCAACATCCGGGCCAAACCCACAGCTACATCCACTCCATGTAGACCCGACGCGTCCGTTTCCCCCCTCCAGGTGCCGGCGGCGGCGGCGTCCGTGAGGGGGGGGGCACGCCCCGGAGACGCGTGCTGGGCGTTTGCAACCGCCTCAACACTTCCAAATTTGTGAGAGGCCGCCTACGCAAGATTTGACGGTATGCTAGCCCCCGGAGGCCGCCGGCCACAGTCGTAGACGTGCGAAGAGCAATCCGCGTAGAGGGAAGTGTTCAGATACTTCTCCATCACGAAAATTTATGAAAAATTACCATCAGTCCTATAGCACATGTGCCCACATTGTGTAAAAAACTCATGATTTTATCGCGCTCCAAGTATTTAATAATATTCACGCTGCATCGTTACCGCAGAACGTCTACTACCGTTTCATTGCCATCCGTGAGGGGGGCCACAACCCGGAGACGCGTGCCGCCTCTTCGGACATGCCACAACACCACCCCGCATGTATGAGGGCCCGGTACGACGCTCCGGTGGCATTGCTACCCCCCAGGGCCCCCGTCCCGGCTAACCCTGTAGCGTTTGACCACGGGATCTAGCCCTTTGACTTTGCACGGACGGGCTTTGACCAGTGGACCTCTCCACCCGGTTGTGTTAGGTCGGCCCAGAGGAACACTTTGGAGCAACATCCGGGCCAAACCCACAGCTACATCTACTCCGTGTAGACCCGACGCGTCCGTTTCCTCCCTCCAGGTGCCGGCGGCGGCGGCGTCCGTGAGGGGGGGGGCACGCCCTGGAGACGTGTGCTGGGCGTTTACAACCGCCTCAACACTTCCAAATTTGTGAGAGGCCGCCTACGCAAGATTTGACGGTATGCTAGCCCCCGGAGGCCGCCGGCCACAGTCGTAGACGTGCGAAGAGCAATCCGCGTAGAGGGAAGTGTTCAGATACTTCTCCATCACAAAAAATTATGAAAAATTACCATCAGTCCTATAGCACATGTGCCCACGTTGTGTAAAAAACTCTTGATTTTATCGCGCTCCAAGTATTTAATAATATTCACGCTGCATCGTTACCGCAGAACGTCTACTACCGTTTCATTGCCGTCCGTGAGGGGGGCCACAACCCGGAGACGCGTGCCGCCTCTTCGGACATGCCACAACACCACCCCGCATGTATGAGGTCCCGGTACGACGCTCCGGTGGCATTGCTACCCCCCAGGGCCCCCGTCCCGGCTAACCCTGTAGCGTTTGACCACGGGATCTAGCCCTTTGACTTTGCACGGACGGGCTTTGACCAGTGGACCTCTCCACCCGATTGTGTTAGGTCGGCCCAGAGGAACACTTTGGAGCAACATCCGGGCCAAACCCACAGCTACATCCACTCCGTGTAGACCCGACGCGTCCGTTTCCCCCCTCCAGGTGCCGGCGGCGGCGGCGTCCGTGAGGGGGGGGGGGCACGCCCCGGAGACGCGTGCTGGGCGTTTGCAACCGCCTCAACACTTCCAAATTTGTGAGAGGCCGCCTACGCAAGATTTGACGGTATGCTAGCCCCCGGAGGCCGCCGGCCACAGTCGTAGACGTGCGAAGAGCAATCCGCGTAGAGGGAAGTGTTCAAATACTTCTCCATCACAAAAAATTATGAAAAATTACCATCAGTCCTATAGCACATGTGCCCACGTTGTGTAAAAAACTCATGATTTTATCGCGCTCCAAGTATTTAATAATATTCACGCTGCATCGTTACCGCAGAACGTCTACTACCGTTTCATTGCCGTCCGTGAGGGGGGCCACAACCCGGAGACGCGTGCCGCCTCTTCGGACATGCCACAACACCACCCCGCATGTATGAGGGCCCGGTACGACGCTCCGGTGGCATTGCTACCCCCCAGGGCCCCCGTCCCGGCTAACCCTGTAGCGTTTGACCACGGGATCTAGCCCTTTGACTTTGCACGGACGGGCTTTGACCAGTGGACCTCTCCACCCGGTTGTGTTAGGTCGGCCCAGAGGAACACTTTGGAGCAACATCCGGGCCAAACCCACAGCTACATCCACTCCGTGTAGACCCGACGCGTCCGTTTCCCCCCTCCAGGTGCCGGCGGCGGCAGCGTCCGTGAGGGGGGGGCACACCCCGGAGACGCGTGCTGGGCGTTTGCAACCGCCTCAACACTTCCAAATTTGTGAGAGGCCGCCTACGCAAGATTTGACGGTATGCTAGCCCCCGGAGGCCGCCGGCCACAGTCGTAGACGTGCGAAGAGCAATCCGCGTAGAGGGAAGTGTTCTGATACTTCTCCATCACAAAAAATTATGAAAAATTACCATCAGTCCTATAGCACATGTGCCCACGTTGTGTAAAAAACTCATGATTTTATCGCGCTCCAAGTATTTAATAATATTCACGCTGCATCGTTACCGCAGAATGTCTACTACCGTTTCATTGCCGTTCGTGAGGGGGGCCACAACCCGGAGACGCGTGCCGCCTCTTCGGACATGCCACAACACCACCCCGCATGTATGAGGGCCCGGTACGATGCTCCGGTGGCATTGCTACCCCCAGGGCCCCCGTCCCGGCTAACCCTGTAGCGTTTGACCACGGGATCTAGCCCTTTGACTTTGCACGGACGGGCTTTGACCAGTGGACCTCTCCACCCGGTTGTGTTAGGTCGGCCCAGAGGAACACTTTGGAGCAACATCCGGGCCAAACCCACAGCTACATCCACTCCGTGTAGACCCGACGCGTCCGTTTCCCCCCTCCAGGTGCCGGCGGCGGCGGCGTCCGTGAGGGGGGGGGGCACGCCCCGGAGACGCGTGCTGGGTGTTTGCAACCGCCTCAACACTTCCAAATTTGTGAGAGGCCGCCTACGCAAGATTTGACGGTATGCTAGCCCCCGGAGGCCGCCGGCCACAGTCGTAGACGTGCGAAGAGCAATCCGCGTAGAGGGAAGTGTTCAGATACTTCTCCATCACGAAAAATTATGAAAAATTACCATCAGTCCTATAGCACATGTGCCCACGTTGTGTAAAAAACTCATGATTTTATCGCGCTCCAAGTATTTAATAATATTCACGCTGCATCGTTACCGCAGAACGTCTACTACCGTTTCATTGCCGTCCGTGAGGGGGGCCACAACCCGGAGACGCGTGCCGCCTCTTCGGACATGCCACAACACCACCCCGCATGTATGAGGGCCCGGTACGACGCTCCGGTGGCATTGCTACCCCCCAGGGCCCCCGTCCCGGCTAACCCTGTAGCGTTTGACCACGGGATTTAGCCCTTTGACTTTGCACGGACGGGCTTTGACCAGTGGACCTCTCCACCCGGTTGTGTTAGGTCGGCCCAGAGGAACACTTTGGAGCAACATCCGGGCCAAACCCACAGCTACATCCACTCCGTGTAGACCCGACGCGTCCGTTTCCCCCCTCCAGGTGCCGGCGGCGGCGGCGTCCGTGAGGGGGGGGCACACCCCGGAGACGCGTGCTGGGCGTTTGCAACCGCCTCAACACTTCCAGATTTGTGAGAGGCCGCCTACGCAAGATTTGACGGTATGCTAGCCCCCGGAGGCCGCCGGCCACAGTCGTAGACGTGCGAAGAGCAATCCGCGTAGAGGGAAGTGTTCAGATACTTCTCCATCACAAAAAATTATGAAAAATTACCATCAGTCCTATAGCACATGTGCCCACATTGTGTAAAAAACTCATGATTTTATCGCGCTCCAAGTATTTAATAATATTCACGCTGCATCGTTACCGCAGAATGTCTACTACCGTTTCATTGCCGTCCGTGAGGGGGGCCACAACCCGGAGACGCGTGCCGCCTCTTCGGACATGCCACAACACCACCCCGCATGTATGAGGGCCCGGTACGACGCTCCGGTGGCATTGCTACCCCCAGGGCCCCCGTCCCGGCTAACCCTGTAGCGTTTGACCACGGGATCTAGCCCTTTGACTTTGCACGGACGGGCTTTGACCAGTGGACCTCTCCACCCGGTTGTGTTAGGTCGGCCCAGAGGAACACTTTGGAGCAACATCCGTGCCAAACCCACAGCTACATCCACTCCGTGTAGACCCGACGCGTCCGTTTCCCCCCTCCAGGTGCCGGCGGCGGCGGCGTCCGTGAGGGGGGGGGGCACACCCCGGAGACGCGTGCTGGGTGTTTGCAACCGCCTCAACACTTCCAGATTTGTGAGAGGCCGCCTACGCAAGATTTGACGGTATGCTAGCCCCCGGAGGCCGCCGGCCATAGTCGTAGACGTGCGAAGAGCAATCCGCGTAGAGGGAAGTGTTCTGATACTTCTCCATCACAAAAAATTATGAAAAATTACCATCAGTCCTATAGCACATGTGCCCACGTTGTGTAAAAAACTCATGATTTTATCGCGCTCCAAGTATTTAATAATATTCACGTTGCATCGTTACCGCAGAACGTCTACTACCGTTTCATTGCCGTCCTTGAGGGGGGCCACAACCCGGAGACGCGTGCCGCCTCTTCGGACATGCCACAACACCACCCCGCATGTATGAGGGCCCGGTACGACGCTCCCGTGGCATTGCTACCCCCAGGGCCCCCGTCCCGGCTAACCCTGTAGCGTTTGACCACGGGATCTAGCCCTTTGACTTTGCACGGACGGGCTTTGACCAGTGGACCTCTCCACCCGGTTGTGTTAGGTCGGCCCAGAGGAACACTTTGGAGCAACATCCGGGCCAAACCCACAGCTACATCCACTCCGTGTAGACCCGACGCGTCCGTTTCCCCCCTCCAGGTGCCGGCGGCGGCGGCGTCCGTGAGGGGGGGGGGCACACCCCGGAGACGCGTGTTGGGCGTTTGCAACCGCCTCAACACTTCCAGATTTGTGAGAGGCCGCCTACGCAAGATTTGACGGTATGCTAGCCCCCGGAGGCCGCCGGCCACAGTCGTAGACGTGCGAAGAGCAATCCGCGTAGAGGGAAGTGTTCAGATACTTCTCCATCACAAAAAATTATGAAAAATTACCATCAGTCCTATAGCACATGTGCCCACGTTGTGTAAAAAACTCATGATTTTATCGCGCTCCAAGTATTTAATAATATTCACGCTGCATCGTTACCGCAGAACGTCTACTACCGTTTCATTGCCGTCCGTGAGGGGGGCCACAACCCGGAGACGCGTGCCGCCTCTTCGGACATGCCACAACACCACCCCGCATGTATGAGGGCCCGGTATGACGCTCCGGTGGCATTGCTACCCCCCAGGGCCCCCGTCCCGGCTAACCCTGTAGCGTTTGACCACGGGATCTAGCCCTTTGACTTTGCACGGACGGGCTTTGACCAGTGGACCTCTCCACCCGGTTGTGTTAGGTCGGCCCAGAGGAACACTTTGGAGCAACATCCGGGCCAAACCCACAGCTACATCCACTCCGTGTAGACCCGACGCGTCCGTTTCCCCCCTCCAGGTGCCGGCGGCGGCGGTGTCCGTGAGGGGGGGGGCACGCCCCGGAGACGCGTGCTGGGCGTTTGCAACCGCCTCAACACTTCCAAATTTGTGAGAGGCCGCCTACGCAAGATTTGACGGTATGCTAGCCCCCGGAGGCCGCCGGCCACAGTCGTAGACGTGCGAAGAGCAATCCGCGTAGAGGGAAGTGTTCAGATACTTCTCCATCACAAAAAAATATGAAAAATTACCATCAGTCCTATAGCACATGTGCCCACGTTGTGTAAAAAACTCATCGCGCTCCAAGTATTTAATAATATTCACGCTGCATCGTTACCGCAGAACGTCTACTACCGCTTCATTGCCGTCCGTGAGGGGGGCCACAACCCGGAGACGCGTGCCGCCTCTTCGGACATGCCACAACACCACCCCGCATGTATGAGGGCCCGGTACGATGCTCCGGTGGCATTGCTACCCCCCAGGGCCCCCTTCCCGGCTAACCTTGTAGCGTTTGACCACGGGATCTAGCCCTTTGACTTTGCACGGACGGGCTTTGACCAGTGGACCTCTCCACCCGGTTGTGTTAGGTCGGCCCAAAGGAACACTTTGGAGCAACATCGATCCGGGACAAACCCACAGCTACATCCACTCCGTGTAGACCCGACGCGTCCGTTTCCCCCCTCCAGGTGCCGGCGGCGGCGGCGTCCGTGAGGGGGGGGGCACGCCCCGGAGACGCATGCTGGGCGTTTGCAACCACCTCAACACTTCCAAATTTGTGAGAGGCCGCCTACGCAAGATTTGACGGTATGCTAGCCCCCGGAGGCCGCCGGCCACAGTCGTAGACGTGCGAAGAGCAATCCGCGTAGAGGGAAGTGTTCAGATACTTCTCCATCACAAAAAATTAAGAAAAATTACCATCAGTCCTATAGCACATGTGCCCACGTTGTGTAAAAAACTCATGATTTTATCGCGCTCCAAGTATTTAATAATATTCACGCTGCATCGTTACCGCAGAACGTCTACTACCGTTTCATTGCCGTCCGTGAGGGGGGCCACAACCCGGAGACGCGTGCCGCCTCTTCGGACATGCCACAACACCACCCCGCATGTATGAGGGCCCGGTACGACGCTCCGGTGGCATTGCTACCCCCCAGGGCCCCCGTCCCGGCTAACCCTGTAGCGTTTGACCACGAGATCTAGCCCTTTGACTTTGCACGGACGGGCTTTGACCAGTGGACCTCTCCACCCGGTTGTGTTAGGTCGGCCCAGAGGAACACTTTGGAGCAACATCGATCCGGGCCAAACCCACAGCTACATCCACTCCGTGTAGACCCGACGCGTCCGTTTCCCCCCTCCAGGTGCCGCCGGCGGCGGCGTCCGTGAGGGGGGGGGCACGCCCCGGAGACGCGTGCTGGGCGTTTGCAATCGCCTCAACACTTCCAAATTTGTGAGAGACCGCCTACGCAAGATTTGACGGTATGCTAGCCCCCGGAGGCCGCCGGCCACAGTCGTAGACGTGCGAAGAGCAATCCGCGTAGAGGGAAGTGTTCAGATACTTCTCCATCACAAAAAATTATGAAAAATTACCATCAGTCCTATAGCACATGTGCCCACGTTGTGTAAAAAACTCATGATTTTATCGCGCTCCAAGTATTTAATAATATTCACGCTGCATCGTTACCGCAGAACGTCTACTACCGTTTCATTGCCGTCCGTGAGGGGGGGCACAACCCGGAGACGCGTGCCGCCTCTTCGGACATGCCACAACACCACCCCGCATGTATGAGGGCCCGGTACGACGCTCCGGTGGCATTGCTACCCCC
>NC_041380.1:573256937-573258913 GCF_002162155.2 Triticum dicoccoides
GTGAGGGGTGGGGGCACGCCCCGGAGACGCGTGTCGCCTCTTCGGACATGCCACAACACCACCCCGCATGTATGAGGGCCCGCTACGACGCTCAAGTGGCATTGCTACCCCCCAGGGCCCCCGTCCCGCCTAACCCTGGAGCGGTTGACCACGAGATCTAGCCTTCTGACTTCCCACGGACGGGCTTTGACCAGTGGACCTCTCCACCCGGTTGTGTTAGGTCGGCCCAGAGGGACACCCGGGAGCAACATCCGGGCAAAAACCATAGCTACATCCACTCCGTGTAGACCCGACGCGTCCGTTTCCCTCCTCCAGGTCCCGGCGGCGGTGCCGTCCATGAGGGGGGGCACACCGCGGATGTGAGGGGGGTCACTCTCTGGAGACGGGTGTCGGGCGTTTGCAACTGCCACAAAACTTCTGTCGGCATAGCTGTTTTTGATTTTAATAAAATATAAGGATCTATATTTAAAAGAACATGACCGCACATTATTAACGTGCTCGAAAAAATACAAACTATATATATATATATATTCATAATATATGAAAAAAAAATACAAACTACATATATATTCATATGTATGTTTATATTTAACATGCTACATGTTAGTTGATATAATAATACACAAAAAAGCATTAAAAAATATGTAGGGAAAAAAATTTAACTATGCCGACGGCCTAGCCGTCGGCATAGATCCGACCAGCGTGCCGCGGATCACTGACGTGGCAGATATGCCGACGGCAGCCGTCGGCATAGCCTCTGCATGGTGCGGCCTGGATCAATGACGTGGCCTGCGGACCTATGCCGACGGCCCCCCGTCTAGGCCGTCGGCATAGCTCTGACGCCGTTTGCCAGGGGGTGGCCGGGCCCCATGGGTATGCCGACGGCCTTCGTAAGCCGACGGTAGCTGTCGGCGTATATGTAGATAGGCCGACGGCCGTTCTATGCCGACGGGTGCCGTCGGCTTATCTCTGCGTAGCCCGACGGCCTTTGTACGCCGACGGCCAGAACCAGGCTGTCGGCATATCTCCGGAAAAGCCGACGGGGGCCGTCGGCATTGTTCTGGCCGTCGGGGTATGGCCCTGTTCCGGTAGTGGCGGACGACGAAGGTGTCGTTGACATTGGCGGCTCAAAGAGGAAGAGCCCCGGTGGCCCAGACCCGCAGCATCATTAACTGATGTCGAGGTCTCCTTGCATGCAGATTCTCTAAAATGGCATCATATACATGGGACCTGAATCCCAAGATAGATCGATCCATCAAGTTTGTGCTCTTGTCTTGATATATAGCGAAAAAGATGGTTTTGTTTTGCAAGCATATATGTATACATGTTACAGTAGGAGACGCAGCACAAGTTGGTGGAACAGACCAAATGTTGTGACTCGTTTTCTCAAAAGGAATAAAATTTAATTTTTTGTTTGCATTTTGCCACCCCTTTGCACAAGATTCAGTTCTATGGGATTGTCTAGTATAGCCGGTGTCCAAAGTCTATTTTTATCTCCCTGCGACATTCTAGTATTTGGATCAACAATTTTCCATTCCGTGGTCAACTAGTACATAATATACACCAGAACTTTCAGTTAAGTGCGGAATGAGGATAACATACATGGCTAGTAGTGGTGGAACCTGCTCATCCAGCACGGTTGGCTGCACTTTCCTAGGTTTATTTCATGCTTTCTAGTGCTACTATTACAGTGGTATAGCAAGCCCATCAACTACACGGCGTCTGTGTCGACTTAGTCAATCTCATCTATCAGGTCGGTATTCCAGAGCTGCTTATAGGGGTAGAATGTGTGTGTGTGCGCGCGCATCTATGTCACGTCTGCGTCTATATATATTCTAGTTCTCAAATAAAAATAGCTGACTTACCTAAATGCAAACTTTCAGATGAAGTAGTGAGAGAGAAGTCATGGAAGTAGCCCTTGGGTGAATCACTCATTGGTTTACTCTCTGCCAGTTCCCCTCGCCTTCAACTCTTCA
>NC_041380.1:573259223-573263196 GCF_002162155.2 Triticum dicoccoides
GTACTCACGAAGGGGCGCGCTCGAGCCGGAAATGGGTGCTAATTTGCCACATGCTAGTAGCATGGGCGAAAACAGCAACCGTGCGTATGGTCGCGCCATTGACCAGGCTACGTGTGGAAGGAAGAGGTCGGGTTGAAACTTACCTCCCGCACAAGCGATTGGCGGATGGCGCGCGCTCCAAACCAACGTGTCCGGCCTTCAAATATGGAGGTGTGCGATCCAGATATGAAGTGCCCTTCATAAATATAGTGATTCGGTGTCATATGTTGACTCTGTTAGAGTGTGTTTTTGGGTCAGAATCCTCATATCGGCGGCTATTATGTCGATGGGCTCGATATGACGACTCTTCTAGAGTTGCTATAAAATCTCTTCATCTTACTTTTTTTTAGAAAAGGGGGTCAGGCCCAGCCTCTGCATCAGAACGATGCATACAGCCATATTATTGATAAACAAAAGGTTCAACAAAAGTCTTCAGATCTCAAAAGTAAAGATGCTCACAAAGAGCAAAAGCAAAATAACAGCATAGCCACAACCGGCAGACAAAAAAATAAGATAGGAAACTAGACATCTATCCTTTACATGACCGGCATCCAAACCGGCTGAAGATATCCAGTACTACTATCTCTCATCGGATAGATCCAGTAACCAAACGCTCCCTGGCCTCCGGCGGAGTGAGTAGCGACCACATATGGATCAGTGTAGTGGCCTGAAAGATAACATCTTGTAGATCCTGGCCAATGGGCAGTCAAGAAAGAGGTGTTTGATGGATTCGTCCCTATCACAGAAATTACATCTTGTAGATCCTGTCCAATTGCGTTTTTCCAAATTGTTTTTAGTTAGAATGACTTATTTATGGATAACCCATACAATAATATGTCTATAAACAGTAAGATTTTAGCCATAGCTACACGTGAGAGAAAATTACATACAACATCTATACAACAACAAAATTACCGTTTGTAAGTTATCTCCAAAATTTATGCTGGTCTAGCTAGATGGATTGTTCTAGTGGATTCAAGGAAATTACATGCTCAATGGCCTTTTGTAAAAAAGGGTCTATTTGTCGACTACACTATATAGAGAACTGCTTCCAAAACAAGAAAAAGACACGCCTTACTTTTATCGCTTAAGAGTGACACAATCGACGACCAAATTCGCCAAAAAAATAGACACAATCGACGACCAAAGAAAGGTAATATACTACAAAATTGTCAGCAGAGATCACAGAGAGTTGTCCACCATGAGCCAATTCCTCCCGCTTATCAGTGTGTGCCGCTCCTGAATCCCGCATCGACCCCCCTCCCTCCCTTCCTCCCGCCGCCGCCGAAGGATGCCGCCGGCCTGCGCCCGGTGGCCGACGGTGGTGGCAGGGATTCTCCTTGCTCCCGTGTCTCAGGGGCGGTGCGGGCCCCCTATGCACGTGGAGGCGCGGCCGATCTAGTGAAGCGGCGATGACGGCGATGGTTGCGGCGGAGGCAACTCCTGCCTCATGGCAGGCAGTCGATGCTACGGCGGCGCGTCATCCGGCTTTGGATCGGCGGTGGCGTCGAGGGCCTAGTGGACTGCTTGGCGTCACCTCCGGTCATATCTAATCTGGCCGGTGCAGCCGGCAGTAATGGTCATCTTCTCCGTCGGAGGTGGCCTGCTAGAGGCTGGGTGGTCGGATCTCGAGATCCGTCGTCTAGTCCCGGCTGCGAGTTGGGGAGATAGAGTTGCCGGTGAAAATCGAGCCGACGGCAGGCGATGGCGGCGTTTTGTGTCGTTACCTTGATGAAGGCATCGTCGTGTAACTACTATCGGCCCACTGTGCTGCTCCGGGGGAAACCCTAGGATCTGGTTTTCCAGGTTGGACGATAGCGGCACTGCGGTGTCGTTCCTCTCTTGGGAGCATCGTTTATGGAGCAACGCTGGAAGTCAGAGGTAGGAGGTGGAGAGGCTTCTTCTTGCACGGAATTTTGATGGAGATGTCAAGTCATGCCTGGCCGACAGGTGCTACGCTTTGTCGTGCCTGGTCGGCAGGTGCTACGCACGACAGATCTTCCAGAGACTTCAAGCTGTGTTGGCTGGTGGTACTTGGCTGCATGGTGCTGAGGTGTACCGGCGGCGACCGTGACGTGCTCAGCAGTTGCGTGCATGGAGGTGGTGGCATTGGGCGTCATGGTGGCGTCGACGGCGGCTAGACCGGGCAAGGATGATGCATTAGTATAGCTCTGAAGTTGGAGTGGTGGTAGTTGGCGGCGGCGGCCTCTGGGAGCGCGTCGGACCGGTGCGTGCCCCATACCCGGCAAGTGGCTCGGTTGGGGTATCAGGTCTTAAATGTTAGACTTGGCTGCGAGGTCTATGGTATTAGTCTCAGATTATCAGCATCCCTTCATCAATTGGATAGAAATAGCGACAAACATTGCCTAACGGTGGCTTCAGACTTACTGCTGTATTTCTGTGTAACGTCTTGTGTAAATAATTAATAAAGTTGTTGCATGCATCGTCTAGATGCAGATGCCGGGGGTCTTCTTCCTTAAAAAAAAATCAGTGTGCGCCGCTAGGACCAGAAACAGTATGCGTGCTAATATCGCGGTGGCCATTAGCCAAGTGGACAGTTTGGTTGGAATTGGATTTAGGTTACAACTATGTGTCCAACTGAACTTCTGAGCAAGTGGCCAAGTAGACATTAAGTCTCTGACGTGACTTACTTAAAAGAGAAAGAGGAGCTAGCCAATATAGCAGCTAGCTAATTGGCCTAAGAGGTGTCCATGTTTGTTTTGTCGGCAAAAAGAAGAGTGTGATGGTCAGATGGATATGTAGAAAGTTCAAATTATCCTTCTGGATATAGGATTTCTACTCAGGTTAGTGGAGGAAAGAAATACATGGAAATAGTCTATTCTCCACCAGGAAAGGTTGATAAAGTTGTAAATATTTTGTGTATGAATTTCCAGTGTACCAGCATTACTAGGGCCATAAAAGTTATTGTACTTTTCCATTTGCATTTGGCAGGTTTGTCCATAACAATATCAATCCATATTTTATGAAAGAAAAGGAAATCCAGCCTGTGTGCTCAGCATCCACAACTCCACGAGTGCTTTCTTATTAATTATTATCATCGCACATGCATGCACAAGAAAACAGCACAAACCTTGTGGGCGTTCTGAAAATGTTGTTGAGATCCTCAAGTTCTCAACTGATTGCTAAGTCAAACGACCGGCGCCATTAGTCGCAGAAGATCGAGCCTAGGGATATGAAATGATAGCTTTCCGTCGAAGCAAGGGCCGGCGCACCACAAGGTGCTGGCCACCGGATGCGCGAACAGGTGGTCGGCACACAGGCCATGCAGCCAAAACTCAACATTGCCGATCAGTGCTAGCTACTCCATTGCCTGCATCCACATGACCTTTACTTGTTAATCTCTGGTCAGCACCGGCCGAGTCCTCGGCGACCATATTGCGCACAACTCCGAAGTTCGCCGGCCGGCCGACCGTCTTATGTGCCATGGTACATCGGGAAGTAAATTGCACAAAACCACCACTTTGAAGACAAAGTTTGCGAAAACCATTACAATACATTTTTTTTTTGCAGAAAACACCGTGTCTTCGATAATCTTTTTGCAGAAAGCACTGATCAGCGGATTGGGCTCAGATAAGTGAGACTATGACAGATGGGGCCCGCCAGATAGGCTGACGTGGCACCAATCTCTCACATCGTTATATCGAATCGTTTTGCTTGCCAGGGGACCCGCTTGTCAGTGAAACACTCTCTTCTCTGTGTCAGACCACTTGGTCATTTTATCGAGCAGGTGCAGCTCACCGCGGCCGTGCAGGTGTTGCAGGGCGCAGGAGGTTCGCCGAGGCGGTCTCCGGCGATGCAATAGAGGCGCGCAGCATGGATCCGGCGGGGATGACCCGATCCCGACGGGATCTGGACGAACTGGAGGGCGGCGAGGCGGTTCCCGATGTTGAGAAGGTGCGGCGGCCCGCGGTCG
>NC_041380.1:573263740-573271396 GCF_002162155.2 Triticum dicoccoides
TGCTGACCACGGCAGCGCTCCAGCCTAGTGTGATGCACACCACGGCGGCGGCGGGCCTGGGCGAGGCAATGACCCGATCCCGACGGGATCTGGACGAACTGGAGGGCGGCGAGGCAGTTCCCGACGTTGAGAAGGTGCGGCGGCCCGCGGTCGGCAAGCTCCAGCATCAGTGGCTGGTCCGGAGGGGGGGTGGAGCATCGGCTCCGTCGCCGAGCTCGAGCACGCCGGTGCCCAAAGGGACGCAGACCTTGGGGCGGACCGGTGCCGAGGAGGATGCAGACCACGGCGGCGCTCCAGCCTAGTGGGATGCAGACCACGCGGCGGCGTGCCTTAGCGAGGCAACGACGGCGACGGGCCTTGGAGAGGAGACGGCAGCGGCGAGCCTGGGCGAGGCAACAACGATGGTGGACCTGGCGAGGCAATAACGAAGTCTGTGTGAAGACAAGATGCGTGAAGATAAGATGAACCCGTTTTTTCTTTTTTCTTCCAATGACAGGTGGACCCACATACGGATGATAACGTTACCTGGCGTTGCCGTTACATGTGAGATGTTAAGCGGTGCCACATCAGCCTGACTGGCGGGTCCCTTCTGTCATAAACTCACTTATCTGAGCCCGATCCGCCGATCAGTGTTTGATGCAAAAAGATTACCGAAGACACGGTGTTTTCGGTAAAAAAATGTATTGTAGTGGTTTTCGCAAACCTTGCCTTTAAAATGGTGATTTTGTGCAATTTACTCTACACCGGGCCGGTGGATTAATTAGGTGGAACCCATGAAAAGTGCACAAGACAAAGGCAGAAACGACCTAGCAACGACTACCAACCGATCTGATCTGATATCTTCTATCTCTCGCGTGTGCACGTCGCTCTAGTGCTACACTAGCTACTTTCTTTTCTGGAAGGTGCTACACCAGCTTGGTACGGGCCCTTCAAGCACACGCCTATATAAACCAGCCACCTCCTGCTCGAAATAGCATCGCATGCATTCTGGCATTCACCCAGCACATATCTATCTACCTTAAGCTTGCTCATCACTCGCAGAGTTGCCCTGACATTTCGGGATCACTTGCTGTAAAATATTGCAGGTAGGTTCCTGAGCTTGCATGCGCATGGCCAAGGCTTGTGTACTCCGCGGTGCCATGCTGATAGTGTGCACGCTCTTGCTTCTCTCGTCCTCTTTCATGGCGGCCGAGCCGGCTGGCCAACAATTGGATCATGTGAGAAAGGCCACGGTGGCGGCCACGACAATGGCGGCAGGGCGTTTTGTGAGGAATGTTCTGCGGGAGGAGGTTGTCCAGGCGGACGACGTCAATGGTGTCGTTGACATTGGCGACTCTAAGAGGAAGAGCCCCGGTGGCCCAGACCCGCAGCATCATTAACTGAGGTCGAGGTCTCCTTGCATGCAGTTTCTCTACAACGGCATCATATATACATGGGTCCTGAATCCCAAGATAGATCGATCAATCAAGTTTGTGCTCTTGTCTTGATATAGTAGCGAAAGAGATGGTTTTGTTTCGCAAGCATATATGTATACATGTTACATGCATACTACACCATATAGTAGGAGAGAATGCAGCACAAGTTTGTGGAACAGATCAAATGTTGTGACTCGTTTTCTCAAAGGGAATCATTTTTTTGCGTCTGCATTTTGCCAACCCTTTGCACAAGATTCAGTTCAGTTCCATGAGAATGTCTATCATAGTGGGTGTCCAAAATTTATTTTAGTCTCCCTGCCACACTCTGGTATTTAGATCAACAATTTTTCTATCCGTGGTCAGCTTGTACATATTTTATTATACACCAGAACGTTTAGTTAACTGCAGACAAAGCACAGATGGCTAGTTATGTTGGAACCTGCTCATCTGAGTTAAGGTCGTCCTAGACATGGCAAGGTTGGTCGCAGTTTCTTAGGTTTATTTCAGGCTTTTGGGTGGTACTCTTTCAGCAGTATGGTGTCCCCGTCCACTATAAGGCGTCTATGTGACTTAGCTAATCTCAAGATCTATATCGGGTAGGTCTCTTAGAGGTGCTTACAGGGTAGAATGAATGCGTGTGCATGTATGTAAGTGCCTGTGTCTATACTCTGTTTCTCCAAATAAAATAAAAACTCTTAGTTCACTTAACTAAAGACACACTTACAGACCAAGTAGTGAGAGAGAAGTCATGGAAGTGACCCATGAGCGATCACTCGTCGTTTTACTCTGTCCATTCCCCTCACCTTCAACTCTTCAACTGACATTACCATAAAAAAAGTTGTGCTGGAGAGGCTTGGGGTGATTGTTGCAGCGATGGAGATTTATATACCCACGAAAAGGCGCCCTCCGGAAGGAAACGGGGGCTGATTTGCTGCGAGCGAGTGGGAAATGGGTGTTGATTTGTCGCATGCGGATGCAAAACACGGTGACGGCCATTAATTGATGCTCTTCCTGGTGAAAATGTGGCTGCAACATTGGTACGAGCAAAAACGGAAGCCGTACGGATGATCATGCCATTGACCGGGCTGCGCATGGGAGGAAGATGCCAGGTAAAACTTCCCGCCTAGGCAAATCGTTTGAGGATGGCGCACATTCCAAACCAACATCCCAACCTTCAAATATTGAAGCCCACGGCTTAGATATGGAACGTCCTCCATAAATTGTGAGCGACTTAGTTGGAGTGCGCTTTGGGCCAAAATTATTATATTGGCGGTTGTCATGCCGATCGGCCCGATATGATGACTCTGCTAGATTTGCTCTAAAATCCTTTCATCATAGTTACGTACATCAATGTTGATGACCCATACAATAATCTGTCTAAAGACAAGTCAAATTTTAGCCATCAGTGCTAGTAAGAGAAAATTACAGCCAACATATGTACAACGGCAAATTACAGTCACCACGAGAACTGCTGGCAAGACAAGAAAAGGACAAACGCGTTACCTTTCTCACACAGGAGTGACACGATCGACAACCAAAAAAGGTTATAGTACAAAATTTTCAGCAGAGCTCACGGAGGATTGTCTGCCACGAGCCAATTTATTCCGCCTATCAGCGTGCGCCGCCAGTACGAGAAGCCATGCGTGCAAAGCACTCGTGCGTCTATCTGCTAATATCGCCGTGGCCATTAGCCAAGTGGATAGTTCGGTTGGAGTTGGATTTAGGTTATCAACTGTCTGTCCAACTGAACTTCTAAGTAAATGGCCAAGTGGACATCATGCTCGAATTAATTAACTGGCGTGACTTAGATATGCTTAAAAGAGAGAGGAGCTTGTCATTTAGCTAGCAGCTAGCCTTTTTTTAGCTGAGCACCTAGCTAGTTTTTTAGCTGAGCAGCTAGCTAATTGGTTTAAGAGGCAGTCATGTTTGCTTTGTCGGCAAAAAGAAAGTGTAACGGTCAGATGGTAATGTTTTTTTTTCTTTTTTCGAAAAGGGGAAAGACCCCGGCCTCTGCATCATCATGATGCACACAACCAATTTTATTAAAAGGGAATAAATAGATTTGAAACGTACATAGTATCAACTAAAATGGCAAAAAGAAAAATAAAACACCACAAATAGTGGGTACAAACGAAAGATTACATGACTTAACCACATAATCTAGTGACATGCCAGCCAAACTGGTTGAATAACGCCTGTGAAACCATCTCCAGACGGTTGCACCCAAAGGCCATGAGCCCCCCAACGTCCCCACGTTGAAGTGATGACCACATACGGATCGCTGCGGTGGCTCTGAATATAACCTGCAAAAAGTTAATAGATCGGGACCTGTTAAAAACACAATTATTCCGGCAATTCCAAATTGCCCAAAGTAAGGCACAAACCCCTACATGGATATAACCCTTAAGTATTTTGTTGATACCAACCAACCAGTTTCCAAACAAATTTGGGATATATGATTTCTATTCAGGGTATTGGAGGAAAAAAATATTGGGCAATAGTTTACTCTTCACCAGGAGAGGTTGACAAAGTTGTACTTCATTTTCTGCATGTCCAGTGTACCACTACCACGATAAAAGTTGTTATTCTTTTGCATTTGCAATTGGCAGGTCTCTCCATTACAATCCATATGAAAGAAAAGGAAAACCAAGCTGTGCTCAGCATCCACAACTCCTCGAGTGCTTGCTTATTAGGGCTTGTACAACGGTGCTTTGTCAGCCGTCTGTAAGGTATACCACATAGGAATTTTATCTAGGTGGAAGAGAGAGAACGAGGAGAGAGAAGGAGGGCGTGGGTACTTAGGCAGACGGTCGATAGCCCCAAAAAATCGCCCCTATTGACAGCATTCCTCCCATTGTACGCGAGGGTGTCGGTAATTTCCTGTTTTCCCTACCAAGCTGTGATATCCCGTGCAGCAATGCTACATCGACGAAACTTTACAGGGTTTTCCAGAATGTGTTTAAGCTGTCAAATTGTGATTGGATTAAGGAGAGGTTGGGGCCCCACCCACCTGAAAATCAGGGGGGCATGTGTAGTAGGTTAGGAATGAGCCTGTAAAAGCCTGTAGGCCTCTGTATGTTTAGCATTTTTGTATCCCGTGCTGCACAAATCCAATCCCGTGAAAATCTCTTGCTTTCTCCGCTGTATCTCCTCCGGCGAGAACTGCACGGCTGGGCCGCCAAACTGCTTGATGCATGCCGAGCAGCGGGGACTGCGTGGTGTGGCGGATGAAGAACTTGCCACCATCAAAATAATCGACCAATCCCCGTTGTGCAGCTAGCATGCAAGTAGCACATCAAATTGATCTGTCTAGTTAGTTTACATGCAGGTTTTGCACAAGTCCAAGATCAACACTTGGTGGACGCAAAAGCCGGAGTAATTTCAGTTAATTTCATTATTTGAGGTGCTACAATTACCATATAAAAGACAGACTGTTGCATACGGTGTTTTTAACCCTGTCTATAGGTGACGTGGATGGTTACTCTAGATAGGCGGGTGTCTTAACTAATGTACATGCCCTGAGTAAATTGATGTCTCGTTTCATGCAGTTTATTCAGCTGAGCAAAGGAGTATCCTCTTACAGCATGCATGCACGTCCAACGTCAACCCACACGATCGACTGGACGTCATGAGAACATATCCAATGATGCACGCACTCACATGATATATGCTCCTTCTGTAAATAAATATAAGACGTTTTAGTGATCTAAAACGTATATTTTTTTGCTCTTTGGAAATGCACGGACGAATTCGAACTGCTGGTTATAGAGATCTCTTAACTAGTAATTGGCAAGTCAAACGACAAAGGACGCACAAATCCACCGCCGTTAGTTGCACGATCGAGGTCGAGCTTGGCGCCACATGGCTTTCCCTCAAAGAAAGGGCCGGCGCACGTACGTAAGGTCGGCACACACCATGCAACCCAGACCAAACATATACCATACCGCATCAGTGTACTAGCTACTCCATTGACGGCATCGACATGATCTTCACTTGTTAATTTCTTGTCAGCACCGGCCGGGCCCCATTTTGAAGTTCAGCGGCCTGCCGGCCGGCCGGCCGGCCTTCTTATCACACACCGGGGCTGGCTGATTGGTGGTAGTGGAAGTGTGGAACCCGTGGAAAGTGCACGGGACAACTCAGAGACGACGGGGCAACCGACCACCAACCGATCTGATATGCTCTATCTTGCGTGTGCACGTCACCCTAGTGCTACACTAGTTTCGATCGTACGGGCTCTTCAAGCACACGAGAGACGCCTATATAAACCAGCCACCTTCCGCTCGGAATGGCATCGCATGCATTCTGGCACTCATCCAGCACTTGCGTGGCATTTGTGTTGAGCTAGCAGATCAGTTGCTGTAGAGTGGAGATAGATTCCTGAGCTTGCACGCGCAAGGGCATGGCCAAGGCTTGTGTACTCGGCGGTGTGGTGATGGTGGTTTGCGCGCTCATGCTTCTCTCGTCCTCTTTCGTCGCAGCTGAGCCAGGTGGCCGGCAATGGGGTCACGGGAGAGAGGCAACGGTGGCGCCGACGACGATGGCAAGAGGGCGTTTTGTAAGAAAGGTGCTGCGGGAGGAGATGGTCCAGGCGGACGACAACGATGTCGTCGACATTGCCGGCTCTAAGAGGAAGAGTCCCGGTGGCCCAGACCCTCAGCATCATTAACTGATGTCAAGGTCTCCTTGCGTGTAGTTTCTCTACAGCGGCATCATATACATGGGACCTGAATCCCAAGATAGTTCGATGGATCAAGTTTGTGTTCTTGCTGTCTTGAATCTTGATATAGCGGAATAAATGGTTTTTTTCAAGTATATATGTATACATGTTACATACACGGTATAGTAAGCGACGCGGCACAAGCTTGTGGAAAAGAACAGAAGTTGTGACCCGTTTTCTCAAAATGAATAAAAAATTTCATCCGCATTTTGCCACCCCTTTGCGCAAGTTTCAGCTGTTATTGTTGTTTATTCACTAGTAGAAAACAGGGCTTTGGTCCAGGCCGGGTCAGCCCATTAGTCCCGGTTCAGTCTAGAACCGGGACTAATGTGGGCATTGGTCCCGGTTTGTGAGCCCAAGGGGCCGGCCGGGCCACGTGGGCCATTGGTCCCGATTCATCTGGACCTTTTGGTCCCGGTTGGTGGGACGAACCGGGACCAATGGGCCTCGCTCCTGGCTCACCACCATTGGTCCCGGTTGGTGGCTTGAACCGGGACCAAAGGCTCCCCTTTAGTCCCAGCTCATGTCACCAACCGGGACCAATGAGGTGCCTATATATACGCCCTCGCGCAAGAGCAGAACACAGTGCTCTGTTTTTTCTGGTCGAGGGGGAGAGGGCTTTGTGGTGCTTTAGCTCACCTCCTATGCACATGAGGTGTTCGATGGAATGCCCGAGCCACACTACTTAAGCTTTCTCCTCTCGAAGCTCGACCTTCAAGCTCCATTTTCCTCGAGATTTGTCTAGATTTAGCGGTCCATCACGCCCCGTCCCCGTCTTCACCGCCGTCGATCACCCGCGCCGATCTCATCACCGACACCACCGTGGTGAGCCTCTTGTTCTTATCTTCTTTCTGAAAGAAAAAATATTCTTACTTGTATGTTTAGATAGATACTTGTATCATTTTCTTACATTTATTATTGCATCTTATATAGTGCGATGGTTTTGGTATCCGCCCCCGTCGGCCCTCGTCCTGTCTATGATTCGGATGTGGTATGTATATTATCTTTATAACTATTGGTTCATTTATTGTTTATGAAAATTATGCCGACCAACGTGACATAGATTTTATTTATCTAGGATGTATGTGAATCGGAAATGCCAACCGACCCTATTGTCGAGAGGTTAAATTTAGTTGAAGAAGAAAACAATTTGTTGAAAGAAAAAATAAAAAAAAATTGAGGAGGAGAAGATGATATTGGAGTTGCATGTTGCGGATGTCGTCGATGATCACAAGATCAAGATGGATGCAATGCGCTTGAAGATTAGAAAGATTAGAAAATATGCCATTCATACCGAGGCTTGGTATCATTATGCCGTTGGATCAATTGTTACCTTGGTTGCGATTATGATCGCATTTGTTTTCGCATTGAAATGTTTTACATAGTTTCAATGTATGGTTTAATTAATTAGATGCTCTGGAGAGCTATATGTTGTTAGATGAGAACTATGTATGCACTTTGGTTTTAATGTGATGATGAACTTCTATTAATTTGGACACTTAATTATATATAATGCACGCA
>NC_041380.1:573271547-573284099 GCF_002162155.2 Triticum dicoccoides
GGCAATGGATGTACGGTGACAGACACACCTGCGAGTACATTAAGGGCGTGCATGAGTTTCTCGATGCGGCTGAGGCAAACAAGCAGAATGGTTTTATGTGTTGTCCATGCACTGAATGTGGGAATACGAGGTCTTACTCTAACCGGAAAATCCTTCACTCCCACCTGCTTTACAAGGGTTTCATGCCACACTATAATGTTTGGACGAGGCACGGAGAAATAGGGGTTATGATGGAAGACGGTGAAGAAGAAGAGTACGATGACAACTATGTGCCCCCTGAATACGGTGATGCTGCAACGGGGGGAGCTGGTGAAGATCAAGAGGAACCAGACGATGTGCCCAATGATGCTGCCACGGGTGAAGCTGCTGAAGATCAAGAGGAACCAGACGATGTGCCCGATGATGATGATCTCCGCCGGGTCATTGTCGATGCAAGGACGCAATGCATTAGTCAAAAGGAGAAGCTGAAATTCGATCGCATGTTAGAGGATCACAAAAAAGGGTTATACCCCAATTGCGAAGATGATAACACAAAGCTCGGTACTGTACTGGAATTGCTGCAGTGGAAGGCAGAGAATGCTGTGGCTGACAAAGGATTTGAGAAGCTACTGAAAATATTGAAGAAGAAGCTTCCAAAGGATAACGAATTGCCCAACAGTACATACGCAGCAAAGAAGGTCGTATGCCCTCTAGGATTGGAGGTGGAGAAGATACATGCATGCCCTAATGACTGCATCCTCTACCGCGGTGCATACAAGGATCTGAACGCATGCCCGGTATGCGGTGCATTGCGATATAAGATCAGACGAGATGACCCTGGTGATGTTGACGGCGAGCCCTCCAGGAAGAGGGTTCCTGCGAAGGTGATGTGGTATGCTCCTATAATACCACGGTTGAAACGTCTGTTCAAAAACAAAGAGCATGCCATGTTGATGCGATGGCACGGTGAGAACTAAAAGAAAGATGGGAAGTTGAGAGCACCCGCTGACGGGTCACAATGGAGAAAAATCGAGAGAAAGTACTGGGATGAGTTTGCAAAGGACCCAAGGAATATATGGTTTGCTTTAAGCGCGGATGGCACTAATCCTTTCGGGGAGTAGAGCAGCAATCACAGCACCTGGCCCGTGACTCTATGTATGTATAACATTCCTCCTTAGATGTGCATGAAGCGGAAGTTCATTATGATGCCAGTTCTCATCCAAGGCCCTAAGCAACCCGGCAACGACATTGATGTGTACCTAAGGCCATTAGTTGAAGAACTTTTACAGCTTTGGAATGGAAACGGTGTACGTACGTGGGATGAGCACAGACAGGAGGAATTTAACCTTAAGGCGTTGCTGTTCGTGACCATCAACGATTGGCCCGCTCTCAGTAACCTTTCAGGACAGACAAACAAAGGATACCACGCATGCACGCACTGTTTAGATGACACTGAAAGTATATACCTAGACAAATGCAGGAAGAATGTGTACCTGGACCATCGTCGATTTCTTCCGACCAACCATCAATGTCGAAAGAAAGGCAAGCATTTCAAAGGCGAGGCAGATCACCGGAAGAAGCCCGCCATGCGCACCGGTGATCACGTGCTTGCTATGGTCAATGATTTGTTGGAAATATGCCCTAGAGGCAATAATAAAAGTATTATTATATTTCATTGTTCATGATAATTGTCTTTTATTCATGCTATAACTGTATTATCCGGAAATTGTAATACACGTGTGAATACTTAGACCACACAATGTCCCTGGTAAGCCTCTAGTTGACCAGCTCGTTGTGATCAACAGATAGTCATGGTTTCCTGACTATGGACATTGGATGTCGTTGATAACGGGATCACATCATTAGGAGAATGATGTGATGGACAAGACCCAATCCTAAGCATAGCATAAAAGATCGTGTAGTTCGTTTTGCTAGAGCTTTGCAAGTGTCAAGTATCTCTTCCTTCGACCATGAGATCGTGTAACTCCCGGATACCGTAAGAATGCCTTGGGTGTACCAAACGTCACAACGTAACTGGGTGACTATAAAGGTACATTACAGGTATCTCCGAAAGTAGCTGTTGGGTTGACACGGATCGAGACTGGGATTTGTCACTCCGTATGACGGAGAGGTATCTCTGGGCCCACTCAGTAATGCATCATCATATTGAGCTCAATGTGACCAAGGTGTTGGATACGGGATCATGCATTACGGTACGAGTAAAGTGACTTGCCGGTAACGAGACTGAACAAGGTATTGGGATACCGACGATCGAGTCTCGGGCAAGTAACGTACCGATTGACAAAGGGAATTGCATACAGAGTTTGATCGAATCCTCGACATAGTGGTTCATCCGATGACAACATCGAGGAGCATGTGGGAGCCATCATGGGTATCCAGATCCCGCTGATGGTTATTGACTGAGAGCGTCTCGGTCATGTCTGCTTGTCTCCCGAACCCGTAGGGTCTACACACTTAAGGTTCAGTTACGCTAGGGTTATAGGGATATGTATATGCAGTAACCCGAATGTTTTTCGGAGTCCCAGATGAGATCCCGGACGTCACGAGGAGTTCCGGAATGGTCCGGAGGTAAAGATTTATATATGGGAAGTCCTGTTTCGGGCATCGGGACAAGTTTCGGGGTTATCGGTATTGTACCGGGACCACCGGAAGGGTCCCGGGGGTCCACCGGGTGGGTCCACCTGCCCCGGGGGCCACATGGGCTGTAAGGGGGTGCGCCTTGGCCTAATGGGCCAAGGGCACCAGCCCCACATAGGCCCATGCGCCTAGGGTTCAAGGGGGGCAAGAGTCCTAGGAGGGTAAGGCACCTCCTAGGTGCCTTGGGGGGAGGGAAAACCCCCCTTGGCCGCTGCACCCCCTAGGAGATTGGATCTCCTAGGGCCGGCAACCCCCCCTTGGCACCCCTATATATAGTGGGGGGAGAGGAGGGACTTCATACCTGAACGCCCTGGCCTTTGGTTGCCTCCTTCTCCCTCCCCAACACCTCCTCCACCTCCATAGTGCTTAGCGAAGCTCTGCCGGAGTACTGCAGCTCCATCAACACCACGCCGTCGTGCTGCTGCTGGTGCCATCTCCCTCAACCTCTCCTCCCTCCCTTGCTGGATCAAGAAGAGGAGACGTGGCTGTTCCATACGTGTGTTGAACGCGGAGGTGCCGTCCGTTCGGCGCAGGTCATCGGTGATTTGGATCACGTCGAGTACGACTACATCATCACCTTGCAAGCTTCCGCACGCGATCTACAAGTGGTATGTAGATGCAAACTCTCTCCCTAGACTCGTTGCTTAGATGAACTCATAGATGGATCTTGGTGAAACCGTAGGAAAAATTTTAATTTTCTGCAACGTTCCCCAACAGTGGCATCATGAGCTAGGTCTATGCGTAGTTCTCTTTGCACGAGTAGAACACAACTTTGTTGTGGGTGTGGATTTTGTCATCTTACTTGCCTCTACTAGTCTTTTCTTGCTCAACGGTATTGTGGGATGAAGCGGCCCGGACCAACCTTGACATGCACAAGTTGCATAAGGTGGCTGGCGGGTGTCTGTCTCTCCCACCTTAGTTGGAGCGGAATCGATGAACAGGGCCCTTATGAAGGGTAAATAGAAGTTGACAAAATCACGTTGTGGTGATTCGTAGGTAAGAAAACGTTCTTGCTAGAACCCAATTGCAGCCACGTAAAAGATGCAACAACAATTAGAGGACGTCTAACTTGTTTTTGCAGCGATTGATCATGTGATGTGATATGGCCAGAAGTTGTGATGAATGATGAATTGTGATGTATGAGATCATGTTCTTTGTAATAGGATTCACGACTTGCATGTCGATGAGTATGACAACCGGCAGGAGCCATAGGAGTTGTCATTATTTTTTGTATGACCTGCGTGTCATTGAATAACGTCATGTAAACTACTTTACTTTATTGCTAAACGTTAGTCATAGAAGTAGAAGTAGTCGTTGGCGTGACAACTTCATGAAGACACGATGATAGAGATCATGATGATGGAGATCATGGTGTCAAGCCGGTGACAAGATGATCATGGAGCCCCGAAGATGAAGATCAATGGAGCTATATGATATTGGCCATATCATGTCACAACTATATAATTGCATGTGATGTTTATTATGTATTATGCATCTTGTTTACTTAGGACGACGGTAGTAAATAAGATGATCCCTTATAAAATTTCAAGAAGTGTTGTCCCCTAACTGTGCACCGTTGCTACAGTTCGTCATTTCTAAGCACCACGTGATGATCGGGTGTGATGGATTCTTACGTTCACATACAACGGGTGTAAGACAGTTTTACACAGCGAAAACACTTAGGGTTAACTTGACGAGCCTAGCATGTGCAGACATGGCCTCGGAACACGGAGACCGAAAGGTCGAACACGAGTCGTATGGAAGATACGATCAACATGAAAATGTTCACCGATGATGACTAGTCCGTCTCACGTGATGATCGGACACGGGCTAGTCGACTCGGATCGTGTAACACTTAGATGACTAAAGGGATGTCTAATCTAAGTGGGAGTTCATAATTTGATTAGAACTTTATTATCATGAACTTAGTCTAAAACCTTTGCAAATATGTCTTGTAGATCAATGGCCAACGCTAATGTCAACATGAACTTCAACGTGTTCCTAGAGAAAACCAAGCTGAAAGATGATGGCAGCAACTATACGGACTGGGTCCGGAACCTGAGGATCATCCTCATAGCTGCCAGAAAACAATATGTCCTAGAAGGACCGCTAGGTGACGCTCCCGTCCCAGAGAACCAAGACATTATGAATGCTTGGCAGTCTCGCGCTGATGATTACTCCCTCGTTCAGTGCGGCATGCTTTACAGCTTAGAACCGGGGCTCCAAAAGCGTTTTGAGCATCACGGAGCATATGAGATGTTCAAAGAGCTGAAACTAGTTTTTCAAGCTCATGCCCGGGTCGAGAGATATGATGTCTCTGACAAGTTCTACAGTTGTAAGATGGAGGAAAACAGTTCTGTCAGTGAGCACATCCTGAAGATGTCTGGGTTGCACAACCGTATGACCCAGCTGAACATTAACCTCCCAGATGAGGCGGTCATTGACAGAATCCTCCAGTCGCTCCCACCAAGCTACAAGAGCTTTGTGATGAACTACAACATGCAGGGAATGGAAAAGACCATTCCTGAAGTGTTCTCGATGCTGAAGTCAGCAGAGGCTGAAATCAAGAAAGAACATCAAGTGTTGATGGTCAATAAGACCACTAAGTTCAAGAAGGGCAAGGGTAAGAAGAACTTCAAGAAAGACGGCAAAGATGTTGCCGCGCCTGGTAAGCCAGTTACCGGGAAGAAGTCAAAGAAAGGACCCAAGCCTGAGACTGAGTGCTTTTATTGCAAGGGGAAGGGTCACTGGAAGCGGAACTGCCCCAAATACTTAGCGGATAAGAAGGCCGGCAACACCAAAGGTATATTTGATATACATGTGATTGATGTGTACCTTACCAGTACTCGTAGTAACTCCTGGGTATTTGATACCGGTGCCGTTGCTCATATTTGTAACTCACAGCAGGAGCTGCGGAATAAACGGAGACTGGCAAAGGACAAGGTGGCGATGCGCGTCGGGAATGGTTCCAAAGTCGATGTGATCGCCGTCGGCACGCTGCCTCTACATTTACCTACGGGATTAGTTTTGAACCTCAATAATTGTTATTTAGTGCCAAGTTTGAGCATGAACATTGTATCTGGATCTCGTTTAATACGAGATGGCTACTCATTTAAGTCTGAGAATAATGGTTGTTCGATTTATATGAGAGATATGTTTTATGGTCATGCTCCGATGGTCAATGGTTTATTCTTAATGAATCTCGAGCGTAATATTACACATGTTCATAGTGTAGATGCCAAAAGATTTAAAGTTGATAACGATAGTCCCACATACTTGTGGCACTGCCGCCTTGGTCACATTGGTGTCAAGCGCATGAAGAAGCTCCATGCCGATGGACTTTTAGAGTCTCTTGATTATGAATCGTTTGACACGTGCGAACCATGCCTCTTGGGCAAAATGACCAAGACTCCGTTCTCCGGAACAATGGAGCAAGCAACCAACTTGTTGGAAATCATACATACCGATGTGTGCGGTCCAATGAGCGTTGAGGCTCGCGGAGGATATCGTTATGTTCTCACTCTCACAGATGACTTGAGTAGATATGGGTATGTCTACTTAATGAAACACAAGTCTGAGACCTTTGAAAAGTTCAAGGAATTTCAGAATGAGGTGGAGAATCAACGTGACCGAAAGATAAAATTCTTACGATCAGATCGTGGAGGAGAATACTTAAGTCACGAATTTGGTACACACTTAAAGAAATGTGGAATCATTTCACAGCTCACGCCGCCTGGAACACCTCAGCGAAACGGTGTGTCCGAACGTCGTAATCGCACTCTATTGGATATGGTGCGGTCTATGATGTCTCTTACCGATTTACCGCTATTATTTTGGGGATACGCTCTAGAGACAGCTACATTCACTTTAAATAGGGCACCGTCTAAATCCGTTGAGACGACACCGTATGAACTATGGTTTGGAAAGAAACCTAAGCTATCGTTTCTAAAAGTTTGGGGATGCGAAGCTTATGTCAAGAAACTTCGACCTGTAAAGCTCGAACCCAAGTCGGAAAAATGCGTATTCATAGGATACCCTAAGGAAACTATAGGGTATACCTTCTACTTAAGATCCGAAGGCAAGATCTTTGTTGCCAAGAACGGATGCTTTCTGGAAAAAGAGTTTCTCTCGAAAGAAGTAAGTGGGAGGAAAGTAGAACTCGATGAAGTACTACCTCTTGAACGGGATAGTGACGCAGCACAGGAAACCGTTCCTGTGATGCCCACACCAACTGAAGAGGAAAACCATGATAATGATCAAGGTGCTTCGGATCAAGTTACTGCTGAACTTCGTAGGTCCACAAGGACACGTTCCGCACCAGAGTGGTACGGCAATCCTGTCCTGGAAATCATGTTGTTAGACAACAATGAACCTTCGAAATATGAAGAAGCAATGACGGGCCCGGATTCCAACAAATGGCTTGAAGCCATGAAATCCGAGATAGAATCCATGTATGAAAACAAAGTATGGACTTTGACAGACTTGCCCGATGATCGGTGAGCGATAGAAAACAAATGGATCTTTAAGAAGAAGACGGACGCGGATGGTAATGTTACCATCTATAAAGCTCGACTTGTCGCTAAGGGTTATCGACATGTTCAAGGGATTGACTACGACGAGACATTCTCTCCCGTAGCGAAGCTAAAGTCCGTCCGAATCATGTTAGCAATTGCCGCATACTATGATTATGAGATATGGCAGATGGACGTCAAAACAGCATTCCTTAACGGGCATCTTAAGGAAGAACTGTATATGATGCAGCCGGAAGGTTTTGTCGATCCTCTGAACGCTAACAAAGTATGCAAGCTCCAGCGATCCATTTATGGACTGGTGCAAGCATCTCGGAGTTGGAACATTCGCTTTGATGAGATGATCAAAGCGTTTGGGTTTATGCAGACTTATGGAGAAGCCTGCGTTTACAAGAAAGTGAGTGGGAGCTCTGTAGCATTTCTCATATTATATGTAGATGACATACTCCTGAAGGGAAATAATATAGAATTTCTGGACAGCATTAAGGCCTACTTGAATAAGTGTTTTTCAATGAAGGACCTTGGAGAAGCTGCTTATATATTAGGCATCAAGATCTATAGAGATAGATCGAGACGCCTCATAGGTCTTTCACAAAGCACATACCTTGATAAGATTTTGAAGAGATTCAGAATGAATCAGTCCAAGAAGGGGTTCTTGCCTGTATTACAAGGTATGAGACTGAGCTCAGCTCAGTCACCGACCACGGCAAAAGATAAAGAAGAGATGAGTGTCATCCCCTATGCTTCAGCCATAGGATCTATTATGTATGCCATGCTGTGTACCAGACCCGATGTAAACCTTGCCGTAAGTTTGGTAGCAAGATACCAAAGTAATCCCGGCAAGGAACACTGGACAGCGGTCAAGAATATCCTGAAGTACCTGAAAAGGACAAAGGACATGTTTCTCGTTTATGGAGGAGACGAAGAGCTCGTCGTAAAGGGTTACGTCGACGCTAGCTTCGACTCAGATCTGGATGACTCTAAGTCACAAACCGGATACGTGTATATGTTGAATGGTGGAGCAGTAAGCTGGTGCAGCTGCAAGCAGAGCGTCGTCGCGGGATCTACGTGTGAAGCGGAGTACATGGCAGCCTCGGAGGCAGCACATGAAGCGATTTGGGTGAAGGAGTTCATCACCGACCTAGGAGTCATACCCAATGCGTCGGGGCCGATCAAACTCTTCTGTGACAACACTGGAGCTATTGCCCTCGCAAAGGAGCCCAGGTTTCACAAGAAGACCAGGCACATCAAGCGTCGTTTCAACTCCATCCGTGAAAATGTTCAAGATGGAGACATAGAGATTTGCAAAGTGCACACGGATCTGAATGTCGCAGATCCGTTGACTAAACCTCTCTCGCGTGCAAAACATGATCAACACCAGAACTCTATGGGTGTCCGATTCATCACAATGTAACTAGATTAGTGACTCTAGTGCAAGTGGGAGACTGTTGGAAATATGCCCTAGAGGCAATAATAAAAGTATTATTATATTTCATTGTTCATGATAATTGTCTTTTATTCATGCTATAACTGTATTATTCGGAAATTGTAATACACGTGTGAATACTTAGACCACACAATGTCCCTGGTAAGCCTCTAGTTGACCAGCTCGTTGTGATCAACAGATAGTCATGTTTTCCTGACTATGGACATTGGATGTCGTTGATAACGGGATCACATCATTAGGAGAATGATGTGATGGACAAGACCCAATCCTAAGCATAGCATAAAAGATCGTGTAGTTCGTTTTGCTAGAGCTTTGCAAGTGTCAAGTATCTCTTCCTTCGACCATGAGATCGTGTAACTCCCGGATACCGTAAGAATGCCTTGGGTGTACCAAACGTCACAACGTAACTGGGTGACTATAAAGGTACATTACAGGTATCTCCGAAAGTAGCTGTTGGGTTGACACGGATCGAGACTGAGATTTGTCACTCCGTATGACGGAGAGGTATCTCTGGGCCCACTCAGTAATGCATCATCATATTGAGCTCAATGTGACCAAGGTGTTGGAAACGAGATCATGCATTACGGTACGAGTAAAGTGACTTGCCAGTAACGAGACTGAACAAGGTATTGGGATACCGACGATCGAGTCTCGGGCAAGTAACGTACCGATTGACAAAGGGAATTGCATACAGGGTTTGATCGAATCCTCGACATAGTGGTTCATCCGATGACAACATCGAGGAGCATGTGGGAGCCATCATGGGTATCCAGATCCCGCTGATGGTTATTGACTGAGAGCGTCTCGGTCATGTCTGCTTGTCTCCCGAACCCGTAGGGTCTACACACTTAAGGTTCAGTTACGCTAGGGTTATAGGGATATGTATATGCAGTAACCCGAATGTTGTTCGGAGTCCCGGATGAGATCCCGGACGTCACGAGGAGTTCCGGAATGGTCCGGAGGTAAAGATTTATATATGGGAAGTCCTGTTTCGGGCATCGAGACAAGTTTCGGGGTTATCAGTATTGTACCGGGACCACCGGAAGGGTCCCGGGGGTCCACCGGGTGGGTCCACCTGCCCCGGGGGCCACATGGGCTGTAAGGGGGTGCGCCTTGGCCTAATGGGCCAAGGGCACCAGCCCCACATAGGCCCATGCGCCTAGGGTTCAAGGGGGGCAAGAGTCCTAGGAGGGTAAGGCACCTCCTAGGTGCCTTGGGGGGAGGGAAAACCCCCCTTGGCCGCCGCACCCCCTAGGAGATTGGATCTCCTAGGGCCGGCCACCCCCCCTTGGCACCCCTATATATAGTGGGGGGAGAGGAGGGACTTCATACCTGAACGCCCTGGCCTTTGGTTGCCTCCTTCTCCCTCCCCAACACCTCCTCCACCTCCATAGTGCTTAGCGAAGCTCTGCCGGAGTACTGCAGCTCCATCAACACCACGCCGTCGTGCTGCTGCTGGTGCCATCTCCCTCAACCTCTCCTCCCTCCCTTGCTGGATCAAGAAGAGGAGACGTGGCTGTTCCGTACGTGTGTTGAAAGCGGAGGTGCCGTCCGTTCGGCGCAGGTCATCGGTGATTTGGATCACGTCGAGTACGACTACATCATCACCTTGCAAGCTTCCGCACGCGATCTACAAGTGGTATGTAGATGCAAACTCTCTCCCTAGACTCGTTGCTTAGATGAACTCATAGATGGATCTTGGTGAAACCGTAGGAAAATTTTTAATTTTCTGCAACGTTCCCCAACATGATTTACACTACGTAATCTTTGGAAAGGTTCCCGGTGGACTAGCTGTTCCGAATGACGCTGAGGGACACGCACCCATGTGGAAGAAGAAATCTATATTTTGGGACCTACCCTACTGGAAAGACCTAGAGGTCCGCTCCTCAATCGACGTGATGCACGTGACGAAGAACCTTTGCGTGAACCTGCTAGGCTTCTTGGGCGTGTATGGGAAGAAAAAAGATACTCCTGAGGCACGGGAGGACCTGCAACGTTTGCACGAAAAAGACGGCATGCCTCCGAAGCAGTATAAAGGTCCTGCCAGCTACGCTCTTACGAAAGAAGAGAAAGAAATCTTCTTTGAATGCCTGCTCAGTATGAAGGTCACGACTGGCTTCTCGTCGAATATAAAGGGAATAATAAATATGCCAGAGAAAAAGTTTCAGAACCTAAAGTCTCATGACTGCCACGTGATTATGACGCAACTGCTTCCGGTTGCATTGAGGGGGCTTCTACCGGAAAACGTCCGATTAGCCATTGTGAAGCTATGTGCATTCCTCAATGCAATCTCTCAGAAGGTGATCGATCCATAAATCGTACCAAGGCTAAGGAGTGATGTGGCGCAATGTCTTGTCACTTTCGAGATGGTGTTCCCACCATCCTTCTTCAATATCATGATGCACGTCCTAGTTCATCTAGTCGACGAGATTGTCATCCTGGGGCCCGTATTTCTACACAATATGTTCCCCTTTGAGAGGTTCATGGGAGTCCTAAAGAAATATGTCCATAATCGCGCTAGGCCAGAAGGAAGCATCTCCATGGGCCATCAAACAGAGGATGTTATCGGGTTTTGTGTTGACTTCATTCCTTGCCTTAACAAGATAGGTCTCCCTAAATCGCGGTATGAGGGGAGACTGACCGGAAAAGGCACTCTTGGAAGAGACTCAATAATATGCAGGGACGGATATTCTTGGTCTCAAGCACACTACACAGTTCTACAGAACTCTACCTTGGTGACCCCGTATGTCGATGAACACAAGAACAGTCTGCGCTCCAAACACCCGGAGCAGTGCGACGACTGGATTACATGTGAACACATCAGGACTTTCAGCAGTTGGTTGGAAACACGTCTCAGAGGTGACAACACTGTTTGTGATGAGTTGTACTTGTTGTCCAGGGGACCATTTTTGACTGTATTGACTTACAAAGGATACAAGATAAATGAGAATACATTTTACACGATCGCCCAAGATCAAAAGAGCACCAACCAAAACAGCGGTGTCCGCTTTGATGCAGCAACCGAGAGCGGAAAGGATACATATTATGGTTACATAGTGGACATATGGGAACTTGACTACGGACCTAATTTTAAGGTCCCTTTGTTTAAGTGCAAATGGGTCAATCTGTTAGGCGGCGGGGTACAGGTAGACCCACAGTACGGAATGACAACAGTGGATCTGAAAAATCTTGGGTACACTGACGAACCGTTCGTCCTAGCCAATGATGTGGCACAGGTTATCTATGTGAAGGACATGTCTACCAAACCGAGAAAAAGAAAAGATAAGGAAGCGAATACATCATACGATGAGCCAAAGCGCCACATAGTTCTTTCAGGAAAAAGGGACATCCTGGGAGTGGACGGCCAGACAGACATGTCTGAAGATTATGAAAAGTTTCATGAAATTCCTCGCTTCAATGTCAAGGCTGACCCAAGCATCCTGATAAACAATGAAGATTATCCATGGTTACGGCACAATAAGCAAATGACACAAGCGAAGAAAAAGTGAAGACTTTCTCCCGCAACTATTATGATGATACCATGCCAAATTTGTAACAGACGAGTATGCTATGCCAACTTTTTCAGAGTTCATTTGAAAACTATGAATTTAGGTCGAATTTTCTCTATAGGTGCATATATGTTCAAATTTAAACTATTCAAATTTGAAAACTAATGGCACTAACAGAAAGTTTATATTTTTTCTAAAACTAATGGCACTAACAGAAAGTTTATAATTTTGCTGACCTAAAAGCAAAAAGAATTAAAAAATAAAGCAAAAAACAAAATAAAATAAATAATACAGAAAACAAAACAAAAAAACTGGAAAAAAAATAAAAATAGCAACAATAAGTATTTTGTTGTAAGTAGAAACAAAATAAAATAAATAAAGCAACAAAGAAAACAAAAAAACTAAAAAAGTGTTTTCAAATTTGAAAACT
>NC_041380.1:573284266-573306451 GCF_002162155.2 Triticum dicoccoides
AAAAGAAAATAAATAATACAGAAAACAAAACAAAAAAACTGGAAAAAAAATAAAAATAGCAACAATAAGTATTTTGTTGTAAGTAGAAACAAAATAAAATAAATAAAGCAACAAAGAAAACAAAAAAACTAAAAAAGTGTTTTCAAATTTGAAAACTAATGGCACTAACAGAAAGTTTATAATTTTTCTAAAACTAAAAGCAAAAAGAATTAAAAAAATAAAGCAAAAAACAAAAGGAAATAAATAATGCAGAAAACAAAACAAAAAAACTGGAAAAAATAGGGCTCACCCCTATAATATTTGTTATGACTAACTAAAATTACCAAATTGAGTATAATGATAAAACACAGTAATATTAAATAGCAGGAAAAAGATTGACTCAAAAATCAATTTTTATAGTAAAGTTATTCATAAACTAGTGATTCACACAAATTTTAAAAAAATAAAATTTAAACTATTCAAATTTTAAAACTAATGGCACTAACAGAAAGTTTATAATTTTTGTGACCTAAAATAAAAAAGAAAACACTACAAAACTATAAGTATTTAGTTCTAAGTAGAAACAAAAAAACAAAAAAAGTGCCACCTACTGGGCCCCCACGGCCTGAATACGACTAGAAACCCTACCATGGGCTAGGATTCAGGCCTGCGGGAGGCCCAGTAGGCTGACAGGCACAGATTGCAGTGTTAGGCCTGAAAGCCTGCTTTAGAGAGGAGCTCGAGAGGGAAGGCACACCGCACCTTATAAACAGGTGCGCCTCCCTCTCAACTAGCGAGGTGGGACTAAATATTTGGGTTCGGGGCAGCACAGGCCTTTGGTCCCGGTTGGTGGCACCAACCGGGACTAAAGGGGGGCATTAGTCCCGGTTGGTGCTACGACCCGGGACTAATGCCATCCTTTAGTCCCGGTTGGTGGCACCAACCGGGACTAAAGGGGGGCATTCGTCCCGGTTTGTGCCACGAACCGGGACCAATGCTGTCGGTATATAAGCTGGACTTGCGAAAATTTCACAACTTCACCGTCAGTTCGTGCCCGACGCCCCAGTGCTGCTCCTCGTCGCCGTCGCCATCATCGCCCCTGCCTCCGAAGCCGTCGCCGCGCCGCCCCTGCACCCGACGCCGTCGCCGTGCCGCCCCTACCTCCGACGCCGTCGTCGCGCCGACCACGTCGTCGCCGCGCCGACCACGTCGTCGCCGCGCCGGCCCCTGCCCCGCGCCCTAGCCCCTTCCCGCGGCCCGCCCCCGCCCGCTGGCGCCCTTGCCTCCCCCACCGTCGCCATCGCCAGACGCCCCCGCTGTGAGCCGCCGCGCCGGTCCGGCTCTGTTTTGATTTTGTATTAGATTAATTTTTTGTTCACATATATATAATGTATATTTGTATGTATGTGGCTATATGTAAGTTCAGAGCATGTTTTTTATTAGATTAATTTCTTATTAGATTTATTACATTAATGTTTTTGTTCACATCATGTTTTTGTTCATATATGTATTTTTTTTGTTCATACGTGTATTAATGTTTTTGTTGCATATATGTAATTTTTTTCAATGTATATATGTATGTGGTAGCTATATATGCATGATGAGGGGGGTGGGGGTCGATATACCCCCTCCCCGATAATTTCAACATGAGCGGAGGTCGATATACCCCCTCCCCGATAACATGAGAGAGGGACGAGGGGTCGAGAGAACTAAATAAGAAGAAGAAGAGGAGAGGAAGAAGAGGAGAAATAAATAAGAAGAAGAAAAAAGAAGAAAAAGAAGAGGAGAAAAAGAAAGGAATAGTGGAGAAGAAGAGAAAATAGAATATATTCTATTTTCTCTTCTTCTCCACTATTCCTTTCTTCTTCTCCTCTTTTTCTTCTTCTTCTTTTTTCTTCGATCTTCTCCTCTAGCTATTCCTTTCTTCTTCTCCTCTTTCTTCTTCTTCTTCTTCTTCTTCTTCTTCTTCTTCTTCTTCTTCTTCTTCTTCTTCTTCTTCTTCTTCTTCTTCTTCTTCTTCTTCTTCTTCTTCTTCTTCTTCTTCTTCTTCTTCTTCTTCTTCTTCTTCTTCTTCTTAATTTTTATCGAGAACGAGGGTGTCGAGGATCGCCGAGGGGTCGAGGGTCGGGAACTAGGGTAGAGGGTCGAGGGTCGTTAAGGGGTCAAGGGTCGAGGGTTTCAGGGTCGAGGGTTCGAGGGTTCTATAGGGTCGAGGGTCGAGGGTTCCAGGGTCGTCTAGGGGTCGAGGGTTCCAGCGTCGTCGAGGGTTCGAGGGGTCAAGGATCACCGAGGGGTCGAGAGAGGTTTCCTAGTGTCAAAGTATTGAAGAAATCCATGCCTTCATCATTAGCCGGAAGTAACCAGGGCATGTTGGTACGAAGTTCTGCAAAGTTGTTCTGGAATGGAGTCCCGGATAGGATAATCCGCCTTTTGGTATGAATTCAGCAAAGGCCTTCCAAATAGCGATATTCGGAAGGCTCTTGCTGAACTTTGTACCAAAAAGCGAATTATCCTATCTGGGACTCCGTTCCAGAACAACTTTGAAGAGCTTCGTACCATCATGCACATGTTACTTTCGCCTAATGATGAAGACATGGTTTTGTTGAATCCTTTGACACTACGCAACCTCCCGACCCCTCGGCGATCCTCTCGAACATGAGAGGAAGAAGAGGATCGCCAAGGGGTCGAGGGTTCCAGGGTCGTCGAGGGTTCGAGGGGTCGAGGATCACCGAGGGGTCGAGAGAGGTTTCCTAGTGTCAAAGTATTGAAGAAATCCATGCCTTCATCATTAGCCGGAAGTAACCAGGGCATGTTGGTACGAAGTTCTGCAAAGTTGTTCTGGAATGGAGTCCCGGATAGGATAATCCGCCTTTTGGTATGAATTCAGCAAAGGCCTTCCAAATAGCGATATTCGGAAGGCTCTTGCTGAACTTTGTACCAAAAAGCGAATTATCCTATCTGGGACTCCGTTCCAGAACAACTTTGAAGAGCTTCGTACCATCATGCACATGTTACTTTCGCCTAATGATGAAGACATGGTTTTGTTGAATCCTTTGACACTACGCAACCTCCCGACCCCTCGGCGATCCTCTCGAACATGAGAGGAAGAAGAGGATCGCCGAGGGGTCGAGGGTTCCAGGGTCATCGAGGGTTCGAGGGGTCGAGGATCGCCGAGGGGTCGAGAGAGGTTTCCTAGTGTCAAAGTATTGAAGAAATCCATGCCTTCATCATTAGCCGGAAGTAACCAGGGCATGTTGGTACGAAGTTCTGCAAAGTTGTTCTGGAATGGAGTCCCGGATAGGATAATCCGCCTTTTGGTACGAATTCAGCAAAGGCCTTCCAAATAGCGATATTCGGAAGGCTCTTGCTGAACTTTGTACCAAAAAGCAAATTATCCTATCTGGGACTCCGTTCTAGAACAACTTTGAAGAGCTTCGTACCATCATGCACATGTTACTTTCGCCTAATGATGAAGACATGGTTTTGTCGAATCCTTTGACACTACGCAACCTCCCGACCCCTCGGCGATCCTCTCGAACATGAGAGGAAGAAGAGGATGGCCGAGGGGTCGAGGGTTCCAGGGTTGTCGAGGGTTCGAGGGGTCGAGGATCGCCGAGGGGTCGAGAGAGGTTTCCTAGTGTCAAAGTATTAAATAAATCCATGCCTTCATCATTAGCCGGAAGTAACCAGGGCATGTTGGTACGAAGTTCTGCAAAGTTGTTCTGGAATGGAGTCCCGGATAGGATAATCCGCCTTTTGGTACGAATTCAGCAAAGGCCTTCCAAATAGCGATATTCGGAAGGCTCTTGCTGAACTTTGTACCAAAAAGCGAATTATCCTATCCGGGACTCCGTTCCAGAACAACTTTGGAGAGCTTCCTACCATCATGCACATGTTACTTTCTCCTAATGATGAAGACACGGTTTTGTTGAATCCTTTGACACTACGCAACCTCCCGACCCCTCGGCGATCCTATCGAACATGAACGGAAGAAGAGGATCGCCGAGGGGTCGAGGGTTCCAGGGTCGTCGAGGGTTCGAGGGGTCGAGGATCGCCGAGGGGTCGAGAGAGGTTTCCTAGTGTCAAAGTATTGAAGAAATCCATGCCTTCATCATTAGCCGGAAGTAACCAGGGCATGTTGGTACGAAGTTCTGCAAAGTTGTTCTGGAATGGAGTCCCGGATAGGATAATCCGCCTTTTGGTACGAATTCAGCAAAGGCCTTCCAAATAGCGATATTCGGAAGGCTCTTGCTGAACTTTGTACCAAAAAGCGAATTATCCTATCTGGGACTCCATTCCAGAACAACTTTGAAGAGCTTCGTACCATCATGCACATGTTACTTTCGCCTAATGATGAAGACATGGTTTTGTTGAATCCTTTGACACTACGCAACCTCCCGACCCCTCGGCGATCCTCTCGAACATGAGAGGAAGAATAGGATCGCCGAGGGGTCGAGGGTTCCAGGGTCGTCGAGGGTTCGAGGGGTCGAGGATCGCCGAGGGGTCGAGAGAGGTTTCCTAGTGTCAAAGTATTGAAGAAATCCATGCCTTTATCATTAGCCGGAAGTAACCAGGGCATGTTGGTACGAAGTTCTACAAAGTTGTTCTGGAATGGAGTCCCGGATAGGATAATCCGCCTTTTGGTACGAATTCAGCAAAGGCCTTCCAAATAGCGATATTCGGAAGGCTCTTCCTGAACTTTGTACCAAAAAGTGAATTATCCTATCTGGGACTCCGTTCCAGAACAACTTTGAAGAGCTTCGTACCATCATGCACATGTTACTTTCGCCTAATGATGAAGACATGGTTTTGTTGAATCCTTTGACACTACGCAACCTCCCGACCCATCGGCGATCCTCTCGAACATGAGAGGAAGAAGAGGATCGCCGAGGGGTCGAGGATCGCTGAGGGGTCGTGAGAGGTTTCCTAGTGTCAAAGTATTGAAGAAATCCATGCCTTCATCATTAGCCGGAAGTAACCAGGGCATGTTGGTACGAAGTTCTGCAAAGTTGTTCTGGAATGGAGTCCCGGATAGGATAATCTGCCTTTTGGTACGAATTCAGCAAAGGCCTTCCAAATAGCGATATTCGGAAGGCTCTTGCTGAACTTTGTACCAAAAAGCGAATTATCCTATCTGGGACTCCGTTCCAGAACAACTTTGAAGAGCTTCATACCATCATGCACATGTTACTTTCGCCTAATGATGAAGACATGGTTTTGTTGAATCCTTTGACACTAGGCAACCTCCCGACCCCTCGGCGATCCTCTCGAACATGAGAGGAAGAAGAGGATAAAAAAAGAAGAGGAAGAAGAAAAAAAAGAGGAGAAGAACGAATAGAGGAGTTCTTCTCCTCTATTCTTTCTTCTCTTCTTTTTTTTCTTCTTCTTCCTCTTTTTTTATCGGGAACGAGGGTCGTCGAGGGACATAGATGTAGTGTCGTCGTTGTCGATATATACCCCCTACCGATAGCTTACTATGATTAGGTAGCTAGTTCTACGTTTGGCACTAATATATCCATCTGTCATGTTTGAATAATAATTGCCATGTTGTAAATATTTGTAGAAACTATGGACACCGCCCTAGACGAAGCAAAAGAAGCGTTGTTGAGGGACATAATCGCAGAAGGAAGTGATGCCGTCTCGTTGTTTCTCAACGAAACCGATGGTCTGGAAGGAGAGGGTGAACAAGCTGGCTACGGTGACCTAATGCCGGTGCAAGAAGAAGAACATGAGGACGGCTCCGGTGACCCAATGCCGGTGCAAGAAGGAGACTGTGATGACGGCTCCGGTGACCGAACCGAGTCCGGCCAGGTATATATATTAGTTAAGCCTGTGCTGACTAGCTGATTGATGCATTAATTGTTTTGGTATGTACACATATTAATTAAGTCTTTGTTCTTTTTTCTAGCCCTCCGGATCGAGCACAACTTCGGTAAAGAGATGAGGCCCGAAGAAAAAGTTGAGCTCGGATGAAAAGTTTGAGATCATAGTAATCGTGCCCGACGGCCAACCGATTGAACCCATCCGAACAAAGAACGCATTTGTTGCTCAGTGCGGGGTTCTGGTTAGGGACAAGATCCCGATAAGCATCCAGCAATGGTTTAAGCCGGCTAAAGAGGACCCTGAGGTGTCTTATGTCAATTATATGCAGAAAAATGATCTTTGGACTGAGCTGAAGTCAAATTTCACCCTACCGCCACAGGATAATCCAGAGAACCCAGTTAAAGAGAAATTAATCAAGCCTTTTGCTCTTAAGAGGATGGCAGAACTATTCAGGAGGTGGAAGAAAGAGCTGAATAAGTTTGTCGAAAATAATGGGACACCAGAATTCAAGGGCAGAATGAGAAGATCAAAGATCACTGGCCCGCATTTGTGGCCCACAAGACATCAGAAAAGAGTAAGAAGATGTCGGCGACAAACAAGAAAAATGCTGCGAAGAAGAAGCTTCACCATCGCACGGGGTCAGGTGGCTACCTCGTAGCCCGGCCTAAGTGGTCCAAGACTGAGAATGATCTGGTTGATAAAGGGATCGAACCAGAGACAATTAACTGGCCAGACCGATGCCGGACTTGGTTCTTCGGGGCTGGCGGAACCTTGGACCTTGTAACAGGGAAGTGTATTTGGACGAACGATCAAATGGACATACCAGTCAGGAAGCTTAAGCAGTATATCGAAGCAGCACAGGAAGAGACGTTCTTTCCAGACAGAGAGAACGACGAGCTCACAATGGCCCTCGGGAATCCTGAGCACCCTGGACGGACACGAGGCACACCAGGCTCCATTCCGTGGAAGGTTGGGTTTCCGGACGCAGGCGGTTACAAATCCCATGAGAGGAGGAAAAAAGTGCAGCAGACCCAAATGCAGGCGCTTCAAGCAAGGGTAGACGCGATAGAGGAACGAGAAGCAAATCGCAGCAAACGTACTGCCGAAGCCTCCCCCGAAGCTACTGAAGGAAATATGCCCTAGAGGCAATAATAAAGTTATTATTTATTTCCTTATATCATGATAAATGTTTATCATTCATGCTAGAATTGTATTAACTGGAAACATATTACATGTGTGAATACATAGACAAACAGAGTGTCACTAGTATGCCTCTACTTGACTAGCTCGTTAATCAAAGATGGTTATGTTTCCTAACCATGGACAAAGAGTTGTTATTTGATTAACGGGATCACATCATTAGGTGAATGATCTGATTGACATGACCCATTCCATTAGCTTAGCACCCGATCGTTTAGTATGTTGCTATTGCTTTCTTCATGACTTATACATGTTCCTATGACTATGAGATTATGCAACTCCCGTTTGCCGGAGGAACACTTTGTGTGCTACCAAACATCACAACATAACTGGGTGATTATAAAGGTGCTCTACAGGTGTCTCCAAAGGTACATGTTGAGTTGGCGTATTTCGAGATTAGGATTTGTCACTCCGATTGTCGGAGAGGTATCTCTGGGCCCTCTCGGTAATGCACATCACATAAGCCTTGCAAGCATTGCAACTAATGAGTTAGTTGCGAGATGATGTATTACGGAACAAGTAAAGAGACTTGCCGGTAACGAGATTGAACTAGGTATTGGATACCGACGATCGAATCTCGGACAAGTAACATACCGATGACAAAGGGAACAACGTATGTTATTATGCGGTCTGACCGATAAAGGTCTTCGTAGAATATGTAGGAGCCAATATGGGCATCCAGGTCCCGCTATTGGTTATTGACCGGAGACGTGTCTCGGTCATGTCTACATTGTTCTCGAACCGTAGGGTCCGCACGCTTAAGGTTTCGATGATAGTTATATTATGAGTTTATGAGTTTTGATGTACCGAAGGAGCTCTGAGTCCCGGATGGGATCGAGGACATGACGAGGAGTCTCGAAATGGCCGAGACGTAAAAATCGATATATTGGACGACTATATTCGGACATCGGAAAGGTTCCGAGTGATTCGGGTATTTTTCGGAGTACCGGGGAGTTACGGGAATACGGGAGAGAAGTATTGGGCCTTATTGGGCCATACGGGAAAGAGAGAGAGGCTGCCTAGGGCAGGCCGCGCGCCTCCCCAAGGACTAGTCCGAATTGGACTAGGGGGAGGGGCTGCGCCCCCTCCTTCCTTTCCTTCTCCCTTCTCCTTCCTTGGAAGGACTCCTAGTTGGACTAGGAAAGGGGGAATCCTACTCCCGGTGGGAGTAGGACTCCCCTAGGGCGCGCCATAGAGAGGGCCGGCCCTCCCCTCATACACTCCTTTATATACGGGGGCAGGGGACACCCCATAGACATAAGTTGATCTTCGTGATCGTTCCTTAGCCGTGTGCGGTGCCCCCCTCCACCATATTCCACCTCGGTCATATTGTAGCGGTGCTTAGGCGAAGCCCTGCGACGGTTGAACATCAAGATCGTCACCACGCCGTCGTGCTGACGGAACTCCTCCCCGACGCTTTGCTGGATCGGAGCCCGGGGATCGTCATCGAGCTGAACGTGTGCCAAAAACTCGGAGGTGCCGGAGTAACGGTGCTTGGATCGGTCGGATCGTGAAGACGTACGACTACATCAACCGCGTTGTCACAACGCTGCCGCTGTCGGTCTACAAGGGTACGTAGATCACACTCTCCCCTCTCGTTGCTATGCATCACCATGATCTTGCGTGTGCGTAGGAAATTTTTTGAAATTACTACGTTCCCCAACAGTGGCATCCGAGCCTAGGTTTTATGTGTGGATGTTATATGCACGAGTAGAACACAAGTGAGTTGTGGGCGATATAAGTCATACTGCTTACCAGCATGTCATACTTTGGTTCGGCGGTATTGTTGGACGAAGCGGCCCGGACCGACATTATGCGTACGCTTACGCGAGACCGGTTCTCCCGACATGCTTTGCACATAGGTGGCTTGCGGTTGACAATTTCTCCAACTTTAGTTGAACTGAATGTGGCTACGCCCGGTCCTTGTGAAGGTTAAAACAGCACCAACTTGACAAACTATCGTTGTGGTTTTGATGCGTAGGTAAGATTGGTTCTTGCTTAAGCCCGTAGCAGCCACGTAAATCATGCAACAACAAAGTAGAGGACATATAACTTGTTTTTGCAGGACATGTTGTGATGTGATATGGTCAAGACATGATGCTAAATTTTATTGTATGAGATGATCATGTTTTGTAACCGAGTTATCGGCAACTGGCAGGAGCCATATGGTTGTCGCTTTATTGTATGCAATGCAATCGCGCTGTAATGCTTTACTTTATCACTAAGCGGTAGCGATAGTCGTGGAAGCATAAGATTGGTGAGACGACAACGATGCTATGATGGAGATCAAGGTGTCGCGCCAGTGACGATGGTGATCATGACGGTGCTTCGAAGATGGAGATCACAAGCACAAGATGATGATGGCCATATCATATCACTTATTTTGATTGCATGTGATGTTTATCTTTTATGCATCTTTTCTTGCTTTGATTGACGGTAGCATTATCAGATTATCTCTCACTAATTATCAAGAAGTGTTCTCCCTGAGTATGCACCGTTGCGAAAGTTCTTCGTGCTGAGACACCATGTGATGATCGGGTGTGATAGGCTCTACGTTCAAATACAACGGGTGCAAAACAGTTGCACACGCAGAATACTTAGGTTATACTTGACGAGCCAAGCATATACAGATATGGCCTCGGAACACGGAGACCGAAAGGTCTAGCGTGAATCATATAGCAGATATGATAAACACAGCGATGTTCACCAATGAAACTACTCCATCTCACGTGATGATCGGACATGGTTTAGTTGATTTGGATCACGTAATCACTTAGAGGATTAGAGGGATGTCTATCTAAGTGGGAGTTCTTAAGTAATATGATTAATTGAACTTAAAATTATCATGAACTTAGTCCTGGTAGTATTTTGCAAATTATGTTGTAGATCAATAGCTCGCGTTGTTGCTTCCCTGTGTTTATTTTGATATGTTCCTAGAGAAAATTGTGTTGAAAGATGTTAGTAGCAATGATGCGGATTGGATCCGTGATCTGAGGTTTATCCTCATTGCTGCATAGAAGAATTATGTTCTTGATGCACCGCTAGGTGACGGACCTATTGCAGGAGCAGATGCAGACGTTATGAACGTTTGGCTAGCTCAATATGATGACTACTTGATAGTTTAGTGCACCATGCTTAATGGCTTAGAATCGGGACTTCAAAGACGTTTTGAACGTCATGGAGCATATGAGATGTTCCAGGAGTTGAAGTTAATATTTCAAGCAAATAACCGAGTTGAGAGATATGAAGTCTCCAACAAGTTCTATAGCTAAAAGATGGAGGAGAATCGCTCAACTAGTGAGCATGTGCTCAGATTGTCTGGGTACTACAATCGCTTGAATCAAGTGGGAGTTAATCTTCCAGATAAGATAGTGATTGATAGAATTCTCTAGTCACCATCACCAAGTTAGTAGAACTTCGTGATGAACTATGATATGCAAGGGATGACGAAAACGACTCCCAAGCTTTTCATGATGATGAAATCGACAAAGGTAGAAATCAAGAAAGAGCATCAAGTGTTGATGGCTGACAAGATCACTAGTTTCAAGAAAAGGGCAGAGGGAAGAAGGGGAACTTCAAGAAGAACAGCAAGCAAGTTGCTGCTCAAGTGAAGAACCCAAGTCTGGTCCTAAGCCTGAGACTAAGTGCTTCTACTGCAAAGGGACTGGTCACTCGAAGCAGAACTACCCCAAGTGATTGGTGGATAAGAAGGATGGAAAAGTGAACATAAGTATATTTGATATACATGTTATTGATGTGTACTTTACTAGTGTTTATAGCAACCCCTAAGTATTTGATACTAGTTCAGTTGCTAAGATTAGTAACTCAAAACGGGAGTTGCAGAATAAACAGAGACTAGTTAAGGGTGAAGTGACGATGTGTGTTGGAAGTGGTTCCAAGATTGATATGATCATCATCGCACACTCCCTATACTTTGGGATTAGTGTTGAACCTGAATAAGTGTTATTTGGTGTTTGCGTTGAGCATGAATATGATTTGATCATGTGTATTGTAATACAGTTATTCATTTAAGTAAGAGAATAAATTGTTGTTCTGTTTACATGAATAAAACTTTATATGGTTACACACCCAATGAAAATAGTTCGTTGGATCTCGATCGTAGTGATACACATATTCATAATATTGAAACCAAAAGATGCAAAGTTAATAATGATAGTGCAACTTATTTGTGGCACTGCCGTTTAGGTCATATTGGTGTAAAGCGCATGAAGAAACTCCATGCTGATGGGCTTTTGGAATCACTTGATTATGAATCACTTGATGCTTGCGAACTATGCCTTATAGGCAAGATGACTAAAACGCCGTTCTCCGGAACAATGAAGCAATCAACAGATTTGTTGGAAATCATACATACTGATGTATGTGGTCCAATGAATATTAAGGCTTGCAGCAGGTATCATTATTTTCTAATCTTCACAGATGATTTGAGCAGATATGGGTATATCTACTTAATGAAATAGAAGTCTGAAACATTTGAACAGTTCAAAGAATTTCAGAGTGAAGTGGAAAATCATCGTGACAAGAAGATAAGGTTTCCACGATATGATCGCGCAGACAAATATTTGAGTTACGAGTTTGGCCTTCAGTTAAAAGCAATGTGAAATAGTTTCACTACTCACGCCACCTGGAACACCACAGTGTAATGGTGTGTCCGAACGTCATAACCGTACTTTAGTGAATATAGTACAATCTATGATGTCTCTTACCGATCTACCACTATCGGTTTTGGGGTTATGCATTAAAGACAGCTGCATTCACGTTAAAAAGGGCACCGTCTAAGTCCGTTGAGACGACACAATCTGAACTGTGGTTTGGCAAGAAACCAAAGTTGTCGTTTCTTAAAGTTTGGGATTGTGATGCTTATATGAAAAAGGTTTCATCATGATAAGCTCAAACCCAAATCGAAGAAATGTGTCTTCATAGGATACCCAAAGGAGACAGTTGGGTACACCTTCTATCACAGATCCAAAGACAAGACATTCGTTGCAGAGAATGGATACTTACTAGAGAAGGAGTTTCTCTCGAAAGAAGTGAGTGGGAGGAAAGTAGAACTTGATGAGGTAACTGTACCTGCTCCCTTATTGGAAAGTAGTTCATCACAGAAATCTGTTTCTGTGACACCTACACCAATTAGTGAGGAAGCTAATGATATTGATCATGAAACTTCAGATCAAGTTACTACCGAATCTCATAGGTAAACCAGAGTGAGATCCGCACCAGAGTGGTACGGTAATCCTTTTCTGGAAGTCATGTTACTAGACCATGACGAACTTGCGAACTATGAGGAAGCGATGATAAGCCCAGATTCCGCGAAATGGTTTGAGGCCATAAAATCTGAGATATGATCCATGTATGAGAACAAAGTATGGACTTTGATGGATTTGCCCGATGATCGGCAAGCCATAGAAAATAAATGGATCTTCAAGAGGAAGACGGACGCTGATAGTAGTATTACTATCTACAAAGCTAGAATTGTCGCAAAAGGTTTTCGACAAGTTCAAGGTGTTGACTACGATGAGAGTTTCTCACTCGTATCTATGCTTAAGTCTGTCCGAATCATATTAGAAATTGCCGCATTTTATGAAATTTGGCAAATGGATAAACAAAACTGCATTCCTTAATGGATTTATCAAAGAAGAGTTGTATGTGATGCAACAAGAAGGTTTTGTCAATCCTAAAGGTGCTAACAAAATATATAAGCTCCAGCGATCCATTTATGGACTGGTGCAAGCATCTCGGAGTTGGAATATACGCTTTGATAAGTTGATCAAAGCATATAGTTTTATACAGACTTGCGGTGAAGTCTGTATTTACTAGAATGTGAGTGGGAGCACTACAGCATTTCTGATAAGTATATGTGAATGACATATTGTTGATCAGAGACAATGTAGAATTATTCTGCAAAGCATAAAGGAGTGTTTGAAAGGAGTTTTTCAAAGAAAGACCTCGGTGAAGCTGTTTACATATTGAGCATCAAGATCTATAAAGATAGATCAAGATGCTTGATAAGTTTTTTTCAATAAGTACAAACCTTGACAAGATTTTGAAGTAGTTCAAAATGGAGCAGTCAAAGAAAGAGTTCTTACCTATGTTACAAGGTTTGAAGTTGAGTAAGACTCAAAGCCCGACCATGGCAGAAGATAGAAAGAGAATGAAAGTCATTCCCTATGCCTCAGTCATAGGTTCTATAAAGTATGCCATGCTGTGTACCAGATCTATTGTATACCATACACTGTGTTAAGAGAGGGAGTACAATAGTGATCTAGGAGTAGATCAATGGACAGCGGTCAAAATTATCCTTACTGGAATAAGGATATGTTTCTCGATTACGGAGGTGACAAAAGGTTCGTCGTAAAGGGTTACGTCGATGCAAGTTTTTGACACTGATCCAGATGACTCTAAGTCTCAATCTGGATACATATTGAAAGTGGGAGCAATTAACTAGAGTAGCTCCATGCAGAGCATTGTTGACATAGAAATTTGCAAAATACATGCGGATCTGAATGTGGCAGACCCGTTGACTAAAACTTCTCTCACAAGCAAAACATGATCACTTTTTGGGTCTTAATCACATAGTGATGTGAACTAGATTATTGAATCTAGTAAACCCTTTGGGTGTTAGTCACATGGAGATGTGAACAAATCACATAAAGATGTGAACTATTAAATCACATGGCGATGTGATCTAGATTATTGACTCTAGTGCAAGTGGGAGACTGAAGGAAATATGCCCTAGAGACAATAATAAAGTTATTATTTATTTCCTTATATCATAATAAATGTTTATTATTCATGCTAGAATTGTATTAACCGGAAACATAATACATGTATGAATACATAGACAAACAGAGTGTCACTAGTATGCCTCTACTTGACTAGCTCATAAATCAAAGATGGTTATGTTTCCTAACCATGGACAAAGAGTTGTTATTTGATTAACGGGATCACATCATTAGGTGAATGATCTGATTGACATGACCCATTCCATTAGCTTAGCACCCGATCGTTTAGTATGTTGCTATTGCTTTCTTCATGACTTATACATGTTCCTATGACTATGAGATTATGCAACTCCCGTTTGCCGGAGGAACACTTTGTGTGCTACCAAATGTCACAACGTAACTGGATGATTATAAAGGTGCTCTACAGGTGTCTCCAAAAATACATGTTGAGTTGGCGTATTTCGAGATTAGGATTTGTCACTCCGATTGTCGGAGAGGTATCTCTGGGCCCTCTCGGTAATGCACATCACATAAGCCTTGCAAGCATTGCAACTAATGAGTTAGTTGCGAGATGATGTATTACGGAACGAGTAAAGAGACTTGCCGGTAACGAGATTGAACTAGGTATTGGATACCGACGATCGAATCTCGGGCAAGTAACATACCGATGACAAAGGGAACAACGTATGTTGTTATGCGGTCTGACCGATAAAGATCTTCGTAGAATATGTAGGAGCCAATATGGGCATCCAGGTCCCGCTATTGGTTATTGACCGGAGACGTGTCTCGGTCATGTCTACATTGTTCTCGAACCGTAGGGTCCGCACGCTTAAGGTTTCGATGACAGTTATATTATGAGTTTATGAGTTTTGATGTACCGAAGGAGCTCGGACTCCCGGATGGGATCGAGGACATGACTAGGAGTCTCGAAATGGTCGAGACGTAAAAATCGATATACTGGACGACTATATTCGGACATCGGAAAGGTTCCGAGTGATTCGGGTATTTTTCGGAGTACCGGGGAGTTACGGGAATACGGGGGAGAAGTATTGGGACTTATTGGGTCATACGGGAAAGAGAGAGGGGCTGCCTAGGGCAGGCCGCGCGCCTCCCCAGGGCCTAGTCCGAATTGGACTAGGGGGAGGGGCTGCGCCCCCTCCTTCCTTTCCTTCTCCCTTCTCCTTCCTTGGAAGGACTCCTAGTTGGACTAGGAAAGGGGGAATCCTACTCCCGGTGGGAGTAAGACTCCCCTAGGGCGCGCCATAGAGAGGGCCGGCCCTCCCCTCCTACACTCCTTTATATACGGGGGCAGGGGACACCCCATAGACACAAGTTGATCTTCGTGATCGTTCCTTAGCCGTGTGCGGTGCCCCCCTCCACCATATTCCACATCGGTCATATTGTAGCGGTGCTTAGGCGAAGCCCTGCGACGGTTGAACATCAAGATCGTCACCACGCCGTCGTGCTGATGGAACTCCTCCCCGACGCTTTGCTGGATCGGAGCCCGGGGATCGTCATCGAGCTGAACGTGTGCCAAGAACTCGGAGGTGCCGGAGTAATGGTGCTTGGATCGGTCGGATCGTCAAGACGTACGACTACATCAACCGCGTTGTCACAACGCTTCCGCTGTCGGTCTACAAGGGTACGTAGATCACACTCTCCCCTCTCGTTGCTATGCATCACCATGATCTTGCGTGTGCGTAGGAATTTTTTTTGAAATTACTACGTTCCCCAACAGCTACCCCGCCATCTCAGCGCAGAAGCAGCGTGGCTTCCACCGAGCTGCTTCAGCCGGAGCATGCCTTGACGGCTCCTGCCAGCTATCCCGTGGATGCTATCACGGAGTCTCAAAATTGCCACCTTATGACACAATGGATGAATTTGAAGGTCAAGGCGGCTGTTGGCTCTGTTTATCCTACTGAACCCGGCGCAACTTTTCACTGCCGGCCGATTCCAGAAGGATATGCTAGGGTGATGGTGGATGAAATAACGGTGGGATTTGAGGACCTCCAGCTTGACCACCCTACCAGTGAAGGGGAGACTCGGCTGGGGTCTGCTCTGAAGACTCCATGCCTATGGCGGAAGGAGCTCATCAACCTTCCGAACTGGACGCCTCCGCCTCCTCCTCCTCCTCCGGCGAGTCAGGGCACTCCGCCTCCTCCTCCGGCGAGTGACGATCAGGGCCCTCGGCCGGCTCCTTCTCCGGCGCGTGGCGGCACTCCGCCTCCTTCTCCGCCTGCGCCGACGCGCCCGAGCAGCCAGCCTCCTCCTTCTCCGCCTCGTCAGCAAGGGCGGAAGAGACCTGCCGCCGCTCCAGCTGCTCCGGCGCGTCGTAGTCCTTCTCCTCCGCCTCGTGAGCAAGTAAAGAAGACAACCGCTCCGTCTACTCGGTCGGTGTCTAGTAGTACAATCAGAGGCGGGAGGACATACAGATTCGGTCCTTCTCTGAAGACTCCAGAGAAGTTACCATACGAGAGGACCCCGGAGGAGAACGCGAAGATCGCGCGAACCGAAGTGGATGACTGGTTTCAAGGGTTGAAAGCAAAGAGACATCCACCTCCGGAGGAGAAGGTAGATCCGGTGAAAGTGAAGCGCACTTTGGCTGCCCTGGCAAAACCACCCAAGTCTCCGCCGAAAGGCAACTATGAGCGCATTATTGCAAAGACATGGGCCGAAGCAGAGCGGTCGGGAAGTACAGTCAGTGATCAAAGGCTGAAAGAACGACGAGCAGCTGGGAAACAAATTGCCCAGCTCGGCGAACAAGCGAAGCAATCGTGCCCCCCCCCCTAAAGGTGCCTAGCGACATCGTCGATCCGAGGATGGTGTCCGGTTATGGCAATGTTGACGATTACCTGCCCGACGATGTACATTATGATCCCATGGAGGTGCAGATACACAGATGCGAGTACGGGAAGCCTCTCGTCAAAGATGAAAAATCTTTAACAACGATGATGCGAAGATTACATGATTGATATTTGAAAATCTGCAGAGAGTCTGGGGGGAGGAGTACTTTGTATGCGAGAGTTAAACCGGAGCATGACCTCGTTGGAATTGAACTGTTGCCTATTCCATTTGAGGAGTTCTATCAGTTTTTCAATCAATTGGCCCTTGATAAAACAATGATCACCTGCTACTGTCTGTAAGTACTACTACTTCTGTCATTAAGTCTCTCTATATAGCTCATCTCTTTCATTGCATGTATTTATAATTATCCTCACTATATTATGCAGAATGAAGATCGCCAAATTGAAGAAAAGACAAATCGGTGATATTGGGTTCGTTAACACATATCTCATAGATGCAACTGAGGTTGAACATCGTCCCGGAGATACCGAGGCCAACTTGCTACGATCATTAAAAAAATGAAAACAAAGATATAATACTCTTTCCTTACAACTTCAAGTGAGTGTTACTGTCTTGTGCATATTCGGTTTCCCTTATATATTAGTCCAGGTTATAGTAATGTAATTGATGAGTTATGCATGCGTGTGCATTTTCCATTATATTCTCCTAGAGATTAGGCTTGAGCAGGGAGTAGTAACCGTCTTGGACTCTAAACGAAAAGATCCCCAGGAGTATGCGGACATGACTGAAATCCTCAAGAAGTAAGTTAAATCGATCATTATCCACCATATCAGCAACTTTGTTCATTTCCTGATATCAAGTAATTTTTTTCTTTGTCCGGCAGGGTTTGGAGAAAATTCATCAGAAAAGTTCTGGGACTGCCGAAGGAGCTGGAATTTAGACACCCGAAAGTAAGTACTATAGTAGCATGTTCCGCGCATCTCCTAGTGATTCAAGTGCTAGTTTCATCAATACCATTTAGCATTCTTGCTTATCAGTTTGATTGACCTCTATTTCTTATAAAGTGGTTGTGGCATGAACAAGGGAATGATTTCTGTGGATACTACGTCTGCGAGTCCATCCGCCACACGACCTGAGAGCGGGGCGGGTACTCTGACGAACAATATGAAGTACGTAAATAACAACATTCACAATTTTAATTTATTACCATCATTCATTTGTATTGAGTTTCATTCATTCATATATATATATATATATATATATATATATATATATATATATATATATATATAGACCCCCTTCTTCAAATTAGATGTTTCGGAAATGGGATGAACTCCTAGCACCAGCTCGCATGCGAGCAATTCAAGAGGAATTGGCGGCATTCTTTTTTGACCAAGTGATCGCTGAAGACGGAGAATACTGTGTGAACCATGAGTCCGTATGATTATATTTGTAAGAGATAATTATTGTATATATGTAGCCGGTAGTGTCGGATAGATATACGAGAACTTGTTGTTCGACCAATCTCTCGGAGAAGAAGAGGTGGTCGATATCACTTCTCTCTGTATGCATATATGTTCATGACGATCTTCTGTTTCCTTCGTTTGCTTACTAGCTAACTAGCGTGTCTAGTCCTCTCTATACATATGTATAGTACGTAGCGTCGACCAAGCATGGACATAAGAGAGGACACTTCTCTCTATTAATTATAGCTAGCTAACACAATATATGAAACACCTAAATTAACCCCCCAAAACCCCCAAACCCCCCCCCTCCTTTCAAAAAATACAAAAACCTCAGGCACAGAAATGCTGACGCGTGGATGCCTATTGGTCCCGGTTGGTGCCACCAACCGGGACCAAAGGGTCTCCTGCCTGGGCTCTGCGCACTGCCCACGCGGAGGCCCATCAGTCCCGGTTCTGGATTGAACCGGGACTAAAGGGTCGGGGCATTAGTACCGACACTTTAGTCCCGGTTCAGGAACCGGGACTAAAGGCCCTTACGAACCGGGACTATAGGCCCTTTTACTACCAGTGATTTTTACTGGTGCACAAGTTTCAATCGGAAAAAGGGTTTCCCCTGCTTTTTGTATTACAAAACAACCAATTTCGATACATCCAACAACAAATACTAGGACGGAAACAGCACAGGCACGCCCAAAAGAAACAACAGAGGAAGCATAAAAGAAACACATGCCGACAACGGCGGATCAACGAAAACGGAGAAGCCTCGCGACCGCTGCGCCCAGCGAAGAACACCCACCAAGCTCCTAGACTCCGAGACGCCGGTACCAGTTATCACCTCCAAGAAGGGACACGATGACGACGACATTGCTGCTAAGAGTTCCCCCCAGTACGCGGCGAGGGGAAAGGAAGGGTAGCCCCGACACCCTCCAGGAAGGTCTGGCGGTACTCGCAGGCGCCACCGCGACGGTGTCTACCACGCCGACAGGGATTTCTCCCGATCCCAATCTCCACCTCAGGTGCATCGGAGCCCGCCACCAAACCGACCACCACCCTACGCCAACACTGGCTTGAAGCTTCTCACGCCGTCTCACCACAGCAACGCGAGGAGGGGCCTGCAATATGAAGAAGTGGAGCCGGGACTAGGGGCAACACCGTCGTCGGCACGCGGGAGCTCCCAACCTCCACCGTGAACGACGGTAACCGACCGGACGCAATAGCAGGAGCAAACCAGGCCCGTGGCCACATGCCCGGCCGGGACTTCAGATGATCGTGAAGCTCCCGCCTTCGTGTTGCAGAAAGCACACCGTCTGCGACGCTGCTCCCTGTCCAAGCCGCTCCTCCACCCCTCCGCACAGAAAGCATCATGGCCATGGCAACATGACCAGTCCACCCTGCCCCCAAGAGGAAGCACCACCACCACGCTCACCGACGACCACCTCCACCAAGCTGCCGGACCGCCATCGGCCTAGCTACACCACCACCGCACGCCCACGATGGAGGTGACCAATCGCATCAGCCGAGAGGCCGAAGCCGGACCCCAGCCACCACCCATGCCGACCGCGACCTATGCCGCCTAGGCAGTTCCGCCGCCAAGACGCCACCGAAAAACCGCCTACGCACGCCCCACCATGGCAGCCGTCGCGCCACCGGCGGATCTGCAGCAGAGGCCACCAGGGCAGCCACCACGAACCACAGGCAGCCACCCGGAGCCTCACCATCGGCCGCAGATGAAGGGGCCAGGGCTGCGCTTGCAGGGCCAGATTCGGGCCGGATCCACGCCCACGCCACAGCATGGGAGCCCCCCTCCCCCCCCGCTCGGCGCCACAGCGGGCCGCCACGCCGCGAGCCGACGCCCCACCACCGTGGCGCAGCACCTGCCACCACACCGCCGCCAGGAGTCGCCGCCGCTGCGCCGTCAGGCCCAGCGTCCGCCCAACGCCTCTGCCCTAGTCTGGTTGCCCCGCGCCAACCACCACTGAGGAGAGAGGAGAGAAGGCACCCCGCCGCCAGCCACCACGGAGGAGGGCAGAGAGGGGTGCGGGAGGTCGGATCTGGCGCCGCCGCCCGGGTCGCCCACGGGGGAGCAACACGGGGGCAAGGGAGGATTGTTTCGGATCTGGCTCGTGGTCCTCGCACAAGTTTCAGTTCCGTGGGATTGTCTACTACCATAGTCGGTGTCTACATTCTAGTATTTGGATAAACAGCTTTTCTTTCCGTGGTCAACTTGAGCATTTTGATATATACCGTGGATGCATTTTACTCAATTTCAGGACAAGATTTTGCGCGCAAACTTGAGCACGTAATTAACCCTTAAACAATGACTGTTTAATTTGGACCACACGACCTGCTTGGTCATACCTTGTACAAACTAATGCTACCTTTATCTACTTTATTTATGGCCTTTTCCAAAGAGCATTTGGACTATTTGTCAACTAACCTATCAAGAAACTTAATTTAAGATATACAGTGCCGAAAAACAGTCCTACTTTCATTTCTGCCGACGCAGAAAAGAAGGGTGTACGCAGCACCAGAATTGCCGGCAAAAGAAGAAAACGACATGGCCCTCTTTTATCAGCACACAAGGGGGAGATCACCGATGACCAAATAAAGTAATACTACAAAATTGTCAGTAGAACTGACTGAGAATTGTCTGCCACTTAATTCTGCCAATCAACCTGCGCCGCCACGACTAGAAACCGTATGCGTGCAACGCACTCGTACATGCTTGTCTGCTGATATCCTTGTGGCCATTAGCCAGGGGCAAGTGGACAGTTTAGTTGCAGTTGGGCTTATCAGCTGTCTTTCCAACTGAGCTGGTCAGCAAAAGCGCCTGGCAAAATTGGCCAGGCAAGTGCACATCAAACTCGAAGCCTCTGGCGTGATTCAAAAGTGGCATTCGTACTGGTTCATTCCTGCCACTTCTGTTTTGAGAAAAAGCGGGAGTAGCTAGCGAATTAGCTTATTGAAAAAAAGCGGGCACGTTTGTTCTCTCAGCAAAATGAAAAGGGTGAAAGTTTTCATGGATATAGCCGTAGAAACATTAGACTGTCCTCTTTGAAGGAAAAACTTGTTGGCTTATTAAACAGATTACGGTTAAACCAGTTTGGTGACATTACAATTGTGTTAACTGAACAAGGGGCACTAGGATTTATTCCCTGGTCGATGGACGGTTGGAACGTTTATTCCTGGCGTTGTACGAGGCATCGCCGCAAAAAGTAGAAGCGAGCGTTTGTGCTTTCTTTGCCATGCGGGGTAGAGCGCTGGTACGGCAGCTGGTTTTCCTAAGGCCTTGTACAATGGGAGATGCTTAGGGGAGGTGTTTAGAGAAATAAATCAGGTTTTTCCTAAGCACCGATGCTTATTTGTATATGATAGACGCTTAACTAAGCATCTCTCGTGTAGAAATAGGCACCGGTACTTCAGAAAAACCCGGGTTATTTTTCTAAGCATCTCTTTAAGCACCTCCCATTGTACAAGGCCTAAGCGGCCGCTACTTAGCGTCTAGCGCTTAAACAAACAGCGCCAGGTAATTTTGTGATATTTTTTAATTTCTCTAAGTGCCTATCTAAGCGTTCTGCATTGGAGATGCCTTAAGACCGACTAATTAAGCATGTCTAGTGCATTCACCTTATCACGTATGAACCAAAAGCACATGTCAACGAAGAGAGGATCAGGACAAAAGAGCCAGCCTGAAAGTCTGGCGCAACAGCATTGCCGGGCATGGTGATGGTGAAGAGGATGTGGTCTTGCTGTGTAGTGTCTAATAAGGCCCTATCTATAGAAAAAATACAAGCACGAGAGGTACACACAAAATAAAAGTAGAACGAGGCGGATAGAAATCGGTATGTGTCAAAAAGTTGTACCCTAGAACGCATGAATGAAAAGGTACCAAATGAGAGAGAGAGAGAGAGAGAGAGAGAGAGAGAGAGAGAGAGAGAGAGATTAAGTGAGAGGAGCATATCAAAATAAAATAAAAAGTATCTAGATACGTAAATTTGTATATAATATTATGCGAGTGCATTCAGGACAAGAAATTGTTATCAAAATCAAATATACATATAGTAAAAGTACAAGAAAAAAGAGGTACAAAATGAAATAAAAATGCTAGAAAGAGGTTGAAAGAAATCAATGAGTGTGAAAATACAATGCCACAAATGCAGGGAAGGAAG
>NC_041380.1:573306773-573338927 GCF_002162155.2 Triticum dicoccoides
CTCGAACAGATATCCACATGTTTTGCTTCATACTGTTCCAACAAAATCAGAGCAACTCTACCATATTCCATAAAGCACACCATATGTAAAACAACTGTTATTATTATAAAAAACATATGTTAAAATCCCACTCCAGAGATGCTGTAAACCAGATGTTGTTATAAAAAAAAGGACAATAAAAAATCTGGCTTCCAGCCATTATATTTGGAGAAAGGAGGGAGTTTTTACAGCGCACTCTATCCGGAATGGTTTGAGCACGAGTGAACTCTCGCACCTGTGATACCGCTGCCACTTCCTCTTCGATGTGCTGCCTCATGCCACCTACTTAGCCCCCCTCCCACGTTGACTCAGACGGCGGTGATGCGAGCATTTTGTTGAGTAGCATTCCGAAGTCGCTCGTGAAGACTCCTCCCCCCTCCTCCTAGACGCCTCCATCCCGCCCAGGTTGAATAAAATGACATCTCGGAAGAAGAAATCGATGGCGCAAGGTCCTTTCTACGTGTTTCCCCTTACTCACTTCGCCCCTGGTGGCTTCCCTAGCTCCCAATGCTGCTCCGGCCACCCCACTGTCCTCCACGACTTTGATCAACCCTAGCCCCGGGGATGTGCCCGGTGAAATACCCAATAGGTATGAAAGTTTTCCCTTTTTCCCCTTCATTCGTTGGTTCAATTGTAGGAATAGCTAGCTGATTGGTGTAAGAGGCGGCCCTTGCTTTCTCGGCAAAAAGATTATTTTGACTGGATGTGTAGGATTTGTATTCATCAGGGTATTAATTCGAGGGGTCTATTCTCCACTGTGGGGCCACGGGCCCGGTAGGCTCCTGCCATGGCGTCCGGTCGGCTACCGTCGTGGACGGTGGCGGTGGGGCCCTCCCGTATGCCGACGGTGCGGTTTTCTTAGTCCCGGCTCCTCTTCTTCGTTGTGCAGACCATCTTCGCGGTGTCGTGGTGAGACAGCGTGGAAAGCTTCGTGTCTGTGCTGGCGCAGGGTGGTGGTCGGTTTGATGGCGAGTTCCGGAGTGCCTGATGTAGAGGCCGGGATCGGGAGAAATCTCTGTTGGCTTGACCGACACCGACGCGGCGGCACCTGAGGGTGCCGCCGAACCTTCCTGGAGGGCGTCGGTGCTACCCTTCCTCTCTCCTCGCCGTGTACCGAGGGAAACCCTTGGCAGCAGCGTCGTCATCGCCGCGTCCCTTCTTGGAGGTGTTGTTGTGTACCTGCACTTCGGAGTCTCGGAGCTTGGTGGGTGATCTTCGGTGGACGCAGCGGTCACGAGGCTTCGTCGTTTTTGTCGATCCGCCGTTATCGGCATTTGTTTCTTTTCTTTTTTCTCTTTCCTTTTTTTTGGGCGTGTTTGTGCTGCTTCCGCCCCAGCCCCTATCGTTGATTGTATCGGATGGTTGCTTTGTAATACAAAGCGGGGGAAACCCTTTTTCTCTATTCTCCACTGTGAGATCTAGGGTGACAAAGTTGTTCAGTTAGAAGAATATTGTGTTCACTGGATCTGGATGTCCAGTGTGCCGGTACCACTACGCAGATAAAAGTTGCCCATCTTTTGCATTTGCGTTTGCATTTTGCATGTCGATCTGTCCATACCAATCCTGATGAAAGAAGAGGAAAGCCTGTGCTGATCATCATCCACGACTCCACAAGTGCTTGCTTATTATCCTCGCACATGCGTGCATGCATCATGCATGGGCCCAACCTCAACCCAAAGAAACGACCGGCCAGCCAGGTCCGGGTCATGCACGTGCACGTACACGACTCCTTTGTTTTTTAGATGGACACGGACGAACTTTTGCACACATGCATGCACCAAATCCATGCATTGCAGTCGTAGTGAAATCCACAACAATGAGCTAGCGCAGGCAGGAGTTCTCGATCGGCCGGCATGCAAGCAGTGCAAAACCTAACATATGCTCCCCCGTTCCTAAATATATGACGTTTTGGCAGTTTAACTTGAACTATCAAAACATTATATACTCCCTTCTTCCATCTATATAGGGTCTAATGCGTTTTTCAAAACCATCTTTGACTATTGACAAAATTAATAGTATATAAGATGTATAATATGAAAATTATATCATTGGAAGCTTCTTTCACATAGAATTTGACAGTATGCTTTGTGTAAGTTGCATGTCATATATTATTGTTCTAACATTTAATCAAAGTTGATTTCGAAAAATGCATTAGGCTCTATATGGATGGAAGGAGGAAGTATTTAGAAACGGGGGAATATGTGTGTATCCAATCCACATGCGTACGCTCTATACATGGGTCGGTAGTGCAGTACACGTACTAGGCTGCTAGCTACTCCATTTGCCGGCATCGACATTTCTTGTTAATCTCTTGTCAGCACTGGCCGCGGCCCGGCGAGCCTATCCTGTCGGGTGCCATCTCGTTGTTTCTCGGCAGGCCAACCGCCTTATCGCATGCCGGGGCCGGCGGATTGGTGAAACCCCGTGGAAAGTGCACGGAACAACGCAGATACGACGGAGCTACCAACCGATTTGATATGCTCTAGCTCGCGTACGTGTGCACGTACGTCGTCCAACTCGACGCCTATATAAACCAGCCATGTTGCGCTCAAAATGGCATCCACATGCATCAAGGCGTACATTCACAGAGCAGACTGGCCGTTGCACTTGCGTTGCAGGTACAAGTTCCTAGTAGCTAGCTAAGCTTGCATGCGCATGGCCAAGGCTTGCGTGCTCCGTGGTGCTGTGCTGGTGGTGTGCGCCCTCCTGGTTCTCTCGTCCGCATCTGCGGCGGTCGAGGCGGCTGGCCGGCAAAGGGGTCATGGGAGAGAGGCCACGGCGCCCGCAGCGATGGCAATGGCGAGAGGGCCTTTCGTCAGGAAGCTGCTGCGGGAGGAGATGGTTAAGGCGGACGGCCAGGGCGACATTGGCCAGTCTAAGAGGACCAGCCCGGGCGGCCCAGATCCGCAGCATCATTAGTTTATGCCGGTTCAAGGCGCGTCTTGTTGCGTGCATGTAGCAAATTATATTACTGCCGGCATCACATATACACAAGGAACATGAATTTCAAGCCCATCTAGCTTTTGTCTTGCATGCTGGCAAGAAGACTTTTTTTCAAGCATATGTATACAGTGTGCGTCGTCGTTGGTATGTCTCCGTAGGAAACGTGACGCATCATGTCAACAGCAAGCGATCGAGGGAACGCCTTGTGCTCGTTGCACGAGCAGTATCCCCGTGGCTCTTTTCACTATTTTGACCTTTTTAGAAAACTTTCACATAAAATGAACTCCACACAAAACTATTTCACGATTTGACCCTTTTGACAACGCCACAAGCTGTGGCATTTCTTCTCTATTTGAAAATGCCGCTGAGCTAGCCAGCGCAGTGGCAGAGCCAGAACTTTTGCGAAGCCTGGGCAAATTTGAGCCCAAGTGTCTTATATAGGAACCAAAATCGGGTGTTCAGATACACAACATATAAAATAGCATCAAACTTTCAAACCACAAATCCACACTAATGATGTAGTGAAAATATAACCATAGAAATCATACAAATGTAATTTTGGAGTGAAATAATATAATATATACTCCATTCGTCCGAAAATAAGTGTCACTGGTTTTATATTAAATTAGTATAAATTTTGTACTAAATCGACGACACTTATTTTATTTTGACACGGAGGGAGCATTAATTCAGTTTCATAGGCCAAAATAACGTTGAGACTTGACAACATAAATTATAGAACCAGGCCTGCAACCAAACTCGTCATATTGCCGACGAAAATATAACTATCCAATTAAAATTCAAATATCATAGAAGAGACTATAAGATAAAAAAAGAAGTATTTATAATTCACATAAATTAAGTATTATTATTTGTGAATATATTCAAAATAGAGAGCTTGCAACCACTTCACGAGGCAATATGAGATTGTGGTTGTGGCTCCACTTATGTTTCCGATTGCACACCACTGACATTTAAAATTTGAAATTAACATCAACTATCTGAAACAAACCCCTAAATGAAGGACTAAGATCATAAAATGATAATCATCCCCAATGACCAATTCCCCTCCTCGTGACATCAAAATAAGTCTATTAATTTCACCTAACTAGGAAGACAGGGACAAGCAGCCGATGATGCAAGCTGTTCCTCGGAATCTCGGGTGGACGCTCTCCGGCTCCGCCCCTGCCAGCGGCCGTGCGCCCATGCCAGCCTCCACTCGCTGCCGATCTGTCTCTCTAATCAGGATGCCTCGCATGGAAGTGGAGCGATCGACTGATCGTTTCCTTCTCGTCTCGAGTAAAAAAAAAGAAAAAAACAACCGAACAAGTAGGCTTGTCTCACGTGGGTACTCGTAGCCCATTAGCCTGTTAGTACTTAATTAATTCATTCATTAGTTAGTGTTGTTGACCAGAGAGGAAATGGAAGCCCATTGGCATAGCTGCCCACTGCTCGGGTACGTAGATCACCATGCGAGGAATATTTTTCCTGTTTTGATAGCGCCATCGTACCATGTAGCGCAACTAGCTAGCCCGGGCAACTGCCCAGGCTAGCCGGGCGATGGCTCCGCCACTGAGCCAGCGTTGCTGGCCTGGTCAGGACGCTACGTGGCAGAGCCGAAACGCCAAAGTATCTTGTGTTGCTGGAAACGCCAAGGGTGGCTGGCGTTGCTGCCCAAGCATGAAACGTCATGGGTGTTGGCGTTGCAACTAGCTTGCTCATATTGCCATTTATTTACGAAGTGGAGCAACGCTGGCTAGTTCGGCCTTTTCAAATAAAGAAGAGACGTCATGGCTTGTGACGTTACTAAAATGGTCAAATCGTAAAATAGTTTTATGTAAAGTTTATTTTATACGAAAGTTTTTTAAAAGGGTCAAAATAGTAGAAAAGGCCAATCCCGGTCGCTGTCGCGGTGCTCGATCCGCCGAACTGTAGGTTTTTGTTTCCACTGGCGGGTGACACCAGCAGTATCCCGATTCTTTATTTTCTCTCGCAGGCTCTTTGCAAGCGGCCATGCATCGTCTGACTCGTCGTGCGTAACCAAATGCTACACTTACATGCAAGTTTTTACAGATTTGAGCTTACAGACAAATAGATTGAAGGGAGAAGGGCCCCACCCCAGGAATTCAGGGTGCTGGGATAAATTAATCGGTGCCACCTCCGTCCGTATGATTGTTTCCGTGAGTGCTTCCCGTAGGTGAAGCAAGTTGGACCTTATCCCCTTCCCCCGAGCCGCTCCCGCGAGCGGACGGGGGAACCCGTGGCCGCCGCCTCCTAGTCCCTCTCCTCGGCCCCTCTTCCTCGCCGCCGCCGGGCGAAGCCCGGCCGGCGCAGGCAGTGGCGGGGCCTTTCCTTTCCCTTCTGCGCGGAACCCCTAGCCGGTGCGGGACGGCTGGCCGCCGGGGGCGCTGAGCTATGGCGGGGTTTAGCGGTGCGGCGTCGGGCTCGCGCGAGAGCGGTGGCTCCGTTCGGTGGCGGCGTGGCCTTTCCAGGCGGCTTGCTTGCGGCGCGGTGGCTGCTGGGGCAGCGGTCCAAGGTGGTGATGGGGACATCTGCTTCGGATGGTTCGCGGGTGACGGCCCGGTCAGACCCGGCCGGATCTGCTGCTGGTGGCCCGTCCAGCGGCAAGGGCTGAGGTCAGTAGGGGCCACGGGCGACCGGTGCTGCCGTGGATTGTTTGGCAGTGCTGGTGGCGTGGCTGCGGTGGTGGAGGTGCGTGTGCGTCTTGGTGTCTGGCTGGGCACCTCTTCCTGGACGACGACGTGCGGCGTGGGAGGGCTTGCTTGGGCCCGTCATTGGTGGCGGTGGTGGTGGATCTACCATCCTTCTTTGGTGGACGGGCGACTGTTGGGGGTGCCGGTCGTGGCCGTGTGCCACTCCTCCCCCTTCCTCCTTCCCCGACATGGTGTTTTTCGGTTCGCTTTCCTGTGATACTTGAGGTGGGACAGTTGCTGCCAGTTCCGACGGTGGTTGGGTTTGGTGGAGCTGTCGAAAGCCTTCCCCTTTGATGGTCTTAGGGCGGCCTGGGTGCAGGGCGGCGGCCTTGGAGGTGGGAGACGTGTTGGTCATGGGCAGACTGCGCGACTCGGGTGTGGGCGAGCAAACATGGCCGCTCGGGCGGGCATGGTTGCAGGTGGTTGTCGGAGAGGGGTTTCATCGGAGGGGTCAGAGCAACGGGGTTCATCACCTGCCCGGTCCTTGGACTGGCCGACGGCGGCGGCGACTGCGGTCGTCGTTTCCTCCTTGCAGGCTCCGTCGCGGTACTTCTACTCCCTTCGTGTTGCTCCGGGCAAAAGCTTGATCCGCGAGGATCGGACGGTGGCGGCTATCCGTGGTCATGCCCTTTTTGGAAGCACCGTTTTGGGGTCCCCGCTCCGACATGGCCATATCACCTCTCCTCAGTGGATCGCACTACTGGTGGTCTCCGTCGGCTCAAAGCGCTTCTTCTTTGCTTATTTGTAGTGCGCTTCGTAGTCGTTGGGGTAGTGTGTCGGTGTCCGGCACCCTTGTATATTGCCTTGGGTTGTGTGTTTATGTGGTGGTGACGTGTGTTTATATCGGTGTTCTCGGTTGTTGCGGTGTTGGTTGCTTTATATATATAAAACGGGGGAAACCCTTTTTCGCAAGTGAAGCAATTTCGAATGTGAGTGTGCCATGATTGTGCTTGATCGATCTCCGCCGTGCCGATGCCGAACTTTGCTAGACTTACGGACAAAAGCCACGGAAACTAATTGACGGACTGAGCTGGCAATGTTTAACTGGAAACTGGGGCCAGCGGGACCCACCCTTGAAATCAACGAGGGAGAGGGATTGGTTAGTGGCGACAGTCCATAAGGTTCATCCGTATATTGCCTGTAAGTGGCGGTCACTCGGATTGGTTAGTGTGCAAGTATGTATCATCATCATCTAAAGCAAATCGAGCATCTTGGAACTTGGACGTCAATCAAAAAGCTTGTGTATGTATACATGTGTGCAGTGTGCATTTTCTCCGGGACACAAAAAGAAAGCTATGTACTCCTACTTATTAGATTGCCATCCCTCAGAAAAGTAGTTAGCTTGGTAATCAACAAGTGTCAAGCTAGGATGCATGCCAGAGCTTTTGTACTCAGGACGTACGTGTATCAGACAAAGTTGTAGTGGATTCGGATTTGATTCTCCACGGGAGAAGTTTTCTTCCATCCATTATCTAAACAAAATTCTCCACGGATGAGCATGCACTAGCAGTATCAACCTCTCATGTTTCTGCACGTGTGTTGAGGACGAGGATAGCGAAAGCAACAGATGACGAAGGCGACGGGCCCGGCCATGGCGTCGGCTTGTCGATCGGGTCGAAAACTGAAGCCGGTGCGCAAAGAAACAAAGAAAAAACTCTGAAGAACAAGTGCAAGATCATTCTGACGGACAAGGAACCGCAACGAAGAAGACACAACTTTCAAGCAGATCGAGTGTGCACTGCAGCAGTCGGTATATGATTACACCTCGAAAGGATCGACGCCAAGAACACAGCTGCATCAAGATCCTCATGTGAAGATTAATTGAACTTTAACCTCGTACTACATAGTACTCCAACACTTGTGTGTAATTTCCAGAATAGATTCAAAACAAGATATACTACCATCACATGACATGCATATAAGCATTCGTATAAGCATATACTTGTCCGAAGCATGCACCTTGTTGCAAGAAGCAGACATCAACTCAGGCGGACGGCACCGAGGCGCGGTGGTGCCCTGACGCTGACGCCACTGTCGCCGGCGCTGTCGGCCGCGACGAGGACGACGAGGTGGCCCGGTGCTTCTCCCAGGCGGTGCGCCTAAGCATCCGGCAAATGCCCTCGGTCACGCGCTCCGCGGGGCCGCCGCGCCTGAACATGCCGCAGAAGGCCATGTGCGCCCGCACGGCCTCCTCCACGCCCATGGCCTCGGCGCGCTTGCTGCGGCCGGCCTCGTACTTGACGGCCTCGGAGCACAGCCCGCACAGCCACCGGCCCCCGAAGCAGGCCCTCACGCCGCCGATGTACTCGCCGGTGCACTCCTCCTCCAGGCCGCAGCACTCGCAGCTCACCACCACCGCCGGCTCTACAGCCTCCATGCCTAACTTAGAAAGTTGGATTATTACCTAGAAAACCACGGCGGACTCTTCTTCTTGGACTGGTTAATCTGGAAGAAGAAGAAGAAGAAGAAGGAGGTTCTCTTGTGCTTCTCGTGCTGTGCTTTGTGTGGTGTCTGCAGCCGTAGGTTCGTTTATACTCCCTCCGTCCGTAAATAAGTGTACATCTAGCTTTTGTTCTATGTCAAAATTTTAAAATTTTGACCAACTTTATAGAAAATAGTAGTAATATATATGACATCAAATTAATATATTATCAAAGTACATTTCAAAATGAATCTGTTGATACTAATTTGGTGCCATAAATGCTTTTACTTTTTCCTAGAAAAGTGATCAAACTTCTAAAACTTTGACTTAAGACAAAAGCTAAATGTACACTTGTTCACGAACGGAGGGAGTATATCGTTTCGAAGGCTCAGGGCACCTCTGCTCTCGCGCGCTGTCATGGCGACCGCGACCAGAACGAAGAACAATTTGTTTTGTCACATGGACTCATGTGCCACCGCTCACCGGCCGGCCAGCTGGTGACACATCCACCAGGTGCATGCCGTCTTGCCTGATATTTTTGCCCGTTTACATTATGCAAGCTGCTACTACCTCAGTCCTGATTTATTGGTCCCTTAGTATTTGTTAGAAATATGAGCAATTTATCAAGTGATTTTATTAATAGAAATACTAGATAAAGCATGAGTAATATAATAGAGATAAACAAGTCATGCGTTCTAACAAAGAGAAGGTAAATAGCTTCTGCATATATGAACCGTAGCCTAGCATATCTATAGCGGACAGTAGAACTAATTGCATATATGAACTAGAACCTATCATGTGTAGGACAAGGACTAGAACAAGGAACTGCGGCATAACCTTTAACAGGAAAGACAAGAACACGTACGGGACAGCAGCAGCAGAAGCGCTGGACTTGGGGTCAGTGTCCTCGCCTTCCATGTCGTCGAGGAGGTCGTGGATGTCGGGGAAGAAGTCGTCATCGGGGAAGTAGTCGTCGGCGACCAGATCGTCCGTGATGAAGCAGCCACCAGTCGCGCTAAGCGCTCCCCAAAAACCTTATCACCCTTCTCCCGTACAGGACTCAAAAGGTGCGGTTTCGGAGGCCTACTGTCCCGACCTGCGGTGCACGCCGCAAGACGGGATGGGGAAGAACGTAGCAGCAACGCAGTGCTCAGGAACTTGTGGCGAGAGGAGGAAGAGATTCTGGTGCGTCTCACTGAGAGGAGCGACCTCCCTTTTATAGGCGCAAGAGAAGGAGGCGAGAGGCTGCGCCGGGAGCTGAAGGGAACGCGGGAGATGAAACGAACAGTCAGCACCCGAGTGACCTTTTGTATACCCGTAGTGCGTGGCAATGGCAAAAATTTAGATATCGGCTCGTTCCCGCAACCCGCGGCGCGTCGTGCCGAGGCGTGGCGTGGCGTGGCGAGGCGGGCGGCGGAGGAGGAGCGCGCGTGGATATCCCTCTTGTTCTCATGCTCGTACAAGTGGGGAAAGAACCTCCCTTATAAGGAGGTCCAACTCTCACTAAACTAGCAATGTGGGACTAAACTTTAGTAGTATCCCTTGCCTTGCATAAATGGGCTAAGTGGGCCTCTAGGATTTATTAGGAATTTCTGAAATAGTTATTGGGCTGCCCAAGATAGACTAAATTCCAGCAATCCCCCACCAGATCCCAGAGGCACACAGAAATTTGCCTTTGGTTCCAAAACACTGTTTTATATACCGGTACTGCAGTGGAGACTGTTAAATTGAACTTCCACCTAGAACTCTATGCTACACTAGTAAGCAACTTGAACAGTGGACTGGGCCTTGAACTACAAGTTTTCTGCGAATCTAACTTCACATAAAGCCTTGACCGATACGTGGCTACCGTGGGTCTTTCCCGCGGGTGGAGCTTATGCGTCATACTCCGTGACCTTTCATGAGTTTACTAGAGAGAACCCTACTCTCATAGATTGCGACGTTTGACAATCATACTCATATAGGTGTGTTCTTCAAAAGATATTCTGCAGGATAACATCTCTGCTTAAATAAGCCACTTAAAACACATTAAGATATACATCAACCTGCCATGCAGATTAGGAGAGTATTGCATCTTCATGGAGTGGTATTGTGAATAGTAAGGATACTCTCCTCTCAGTTAACCAACAGCTTGTCTTCCACATCTAATTCATGGGATCTCCGATCACAAAGAATAGGTTACCACTATGAACAACTCATATTGTGGGTCTCATACCCATCTCCCTCGATGCATTATCTATCACATTACGTGATAGACCCTTGATAAAAGGATCTGCCAGATTTTTAGACGTTTGGATATAATCCAACGCAATAACTCCAGAGTTTTTCATTTTCCTGACAGACTTTAACCTTCTCTGAACGTGTCTTGATGACTTCATGTTATTCTTTGAACTGCTCACTTTCATGATCACAGTTTGATTGTCGCAGTTCATAAGGACACCCGGTACAGGTTTCTCAACAACCGGCAAGTCATTCAAGAGCCGGCGAAGCCAATCTGCTTCAACCGTAGCTGTATCTAGTGCTGTGAGTTCTTCTTCCATTGTTGACCTCGTTAAGATGGTCTGCTTGCAAGACTTCCAAGAAACAGCGCCACCTCCATGAGTGAATACATAACCGCTCGTGGCCTTTATCTCATCAGCATCTGAGATCCGGTTTGAGTCACTATACCCTTCAAGCACCTTTGGATGCCCGGTGTAGTGAATTCCATAATTTGTAGTGCCTTTCAAATAATGCATTCTAGAGCTTTCCAATGCACATCTCCTGGTTTTGAAACAAACCGACTCAGTTTGCTAACAGCAAAAGAGATGTCAGGTCTTGTAGCACTGGCTAAGTACATAAGCGAGCCAATAATCTGAGAATACTTCAATTGGTCTCTAGCAATTCATCGATTCTTTCGAAGCAACACACTAGCATCATATGGTGTTGGAGAGGGCTTGCAGTCACTATAGCCAAAGCGACTCAAGATCTTTTCCATATAGTGAGATTGAAGCAATGTAATCCCACCATCATCGTCTCTCAACAACTTGATGTTCAGAATGACATCAGCCACTCCTAAATCCTTCATCTCAAAACAACGAGATAGGAAATCCTTGACCTCCTTAATAACATTCAGATTGGTTCCGAAAATCAGTATGTCATCAACATACAAGCACATGATAACTCCCTCGCCCCCACCATGGCGATAGTACACACATTTGTCAGCTTCGTTCACAACAAAGCCTGCAGCTGTTAAAGTTCTTTCAAACTTCTCATGCCACTGTTTGGGTGCTTGCTTAAGTCCGTACAAAGACTTCAGCAACTTGCACACTTTCCCTTCCTGACCATCTAGTACAAACCCATCTGGTTGTTCCATATAAATTTCCTCGTCCAACTTTCCATTTAGGAAAGCAGTCTTAACATCCATTTGATGAACGAGAAGACCATGCGAGGCAGCTAGTGAAAGTAGAACTCGAATAGTGGTCAGTCGAGCCAAAGGTGAGTAAGTATCAAAGAAGTCTTCACCTTCCTTTTGGGTATAACCCTTAGCCACGAGCCGAGCCTTGTACTTCTCAATAGTACCATCAGGCCTAAGCTTTTTCTTGAATACCCATTTGCATCCTATAGGTTTGCACCCATAAGGACGATCAGTTATCTCCCAGGTTTCATTCGCCAAGATGGAATCCATCTCACTACGAACCGCTTCTTTCCAGTAGTCAGCATCTTTAGATGCATAGGCCTCTGAAATGGAACTGGGAGTGTCATCTATGAGATACACAAGAAAATCATCACCAAAGGACTTTGCAATCCTTTGTCTCTTGCTCCTAGTAGGAACTTCATTGTTCTCCTCCACAGGACTTTCAAAATGTTCCATCGAAATGGCAGGTTTGGTAATTGTAACTGGTTCCTGATTCGATGAACTAGGCATCTCCTGATTAGATGAGGTAGCCATATCCTTCATGGGAAAGATATCTTCAAAGAAAGTCGCATCATTCGACTCCATGATCGTACCGACATGCATGTCAGGAACCTCAGATTTTACAACCAAGAATCTATAGCCAATGCTATGAAAAGCATATCCCAGGAAAACACAATCCACAGTCTTTGGTCCAAGCTTCCGCTTCTTTGAAATTGGAGCATTGACTTTCGCCAAACAACCCCATGTTCGCAGATAAGAGAGTTTTAACCTTTTCTTCTCCCATTCCTCGAATGGAGTTATCTCTTTGTTCTTTGTGGGGACTCGGTTCAGGACATGACATGTTGTCAATATCGCCTCCCCCCACCATGCCTTGGAGAGACCCGATGTATCTAACATGGCGTTAACCAAATCAGTTACAGTACGGTTCTTTCTTTCAGCCACCCCATTTGACTGAGGTGAGTAGGGAGGAGTCCTCTCATGGATTATACCATGTTCCGCACAAAAAGCATCAAACTCTTTGGAAAAATACTCTCCACCACGGTCAGACCTAAGCCTCTTGATTTTTCGATCAAGTTGGTTTTCCACTTGAGCTTTATAGATCTTGAAAAAGTTCAAAGCCTCATCCTTAGATTTCAAAAGATACACACGGAAGTATCTAGTGGAATCATCAATTAACATCATGAAATATTTCTTTCCACCTTTTGTCAACGCACCATTCATTTCACATAGATCTGAATGTATGAGCTCTAGTGGTGCAAGATTTCTTATTTCCGCAGTCGTGTGAGACTTACGAGGTTGCTTAGCTTGCACACACACTTGACACTTAGATCCCTTGACGATGGTGAAACTAGGGATTAAGTTCAACTTCGCTAGTCGCGAAATGCAACCAAAGTTAACATGACAAAGACATGAATGCCACACATTGGATTCACTATTGTTGCAAATATGATTAACAACTTTATTGCAAACGTCTGATAAGGATAAACGAAACAAGCCTCCTGACTCATAGCCTTTACCAACAAAGGTTCCATACTTGGATATTACAAATTTATTCGACTCAAAGACAAGCTTGTAGCCATCTCTACACAGAAGAGATCCGCTAACAAGATTTTTATTGACGGAGGGGACATAATGCACGTTCTTCAGCCGCGCGATCTTCCCCGAAGTAAATTTCAGATCGACCGTGCCAACACCACGAACAGAAGCACTTGAACCGTTGCCCATCAGCACGGTTGAAGTCCCTGCGGTCTGATAAGACAAAAACATGGAAATATCACCGCATACATGCACATTAGCACCCGTGTCAATCAACTAGTCAGGAGAATTACATACTGAAAGAATAGTGGGAAATATACCATACCCAACATCCTTCATGTTAGTGTCTCCAATGACAACATTAGCGGTCTTGCCGCCTTTCCCAGGATGACGCTTGTCATAGCAATTAGGGCAACTAGGAGCCCAATGATCAGGATCCCCACACACATGACAAGAACCTTTCTTCTTGCCATTCTTCTTCTTGAAGTTTGTGTGTTGCACAGCCTTGTTCTTCACATCAAACTTTTCTTTTCCATCAAACTAGCCCTTGTTCTTGAACTTGTTGGGCTGGAAGTTCTGCTTATGTACCACATTGGCACTAGATCCTCCCTCAATACCTCGAGCACGTGTGTCCTTTGCTTTCGCCTTTTCTTCCACATCAAGAGTGCCAATGAGATCCGGGACAGAAAACTCCTGCCTCTTATGCTTCAGCAAGGTAGCAAAGTTCCTCCATGAAGGAGGAAGCTTAGTGATGATACCTCCGGCAACAAACTTGTCCGGTAGCATACAACTGAAGTGCTCAAGTTCTCTAGCAAATGACTGTATCTCATGAGCTTGCTCAACCACGGAGCGCTCTTCAGTCATCCTGTAATCATAGAATTGCTCCATGATGTATAGCTCAGTGCCAGCATCCGAGACCCCAAACTTGGCCTCGAGTGCATCCCACATATCTTTTCCATTATCAATTGATGCATAAGCATCAACTATGTTCTCACCAAGAACACTCAAGAGAGCAGCCTTAAACAGAGTATCCATTTTCTGAAAAGCTTGTGCCTGTTGAGCATCAATCTCTTCTTCAGGTTTGCCAAGAGTGGCGTCATAGCAACTCATGGTTTGAAACCACAAGACTGCTCTCACGCGCCACCAGTTATAGTGGATACCCTCAAACATAGGAGGTCTCATGGAAGCAGCAAAACCATTTGGGGTAAATTGCCTACAATAAGGTTTTTGGATTGTTGGAAATATGAGCAATTTACCAAGTGATTTTATTAACAGAAATACTAGATAAAGCATGAGTAATATAATAGAGATAAGACAAGTCATGCGTTCTGACAGAGAGAAGGTAAATAGCTTCTGCATATATGAACCGTAGCCTAGCATATCTATAGCAGACAGTAGAACTAGTTGCATATATGAAGTAGAACCTATCATGTGTAGGACAAGGACTAGAACAAGGAACTGCGGCATAACCTTTAACAGGAAAGACAAGAACACGTACGGGACAGCAGCAACAGAAGCGCTGGACTTGGGGTCGGTGTCCTCGCCTGCCATGTCGTCGAGGAGGTCGTGGACGTCGGGGAAGAAGTCGTCGTCGGCGACCGGATCGTCCGTGATGAAGCAGCCAGTAGTCACACTGAGCGCTCCCCAAAAACCTTATCACCCTTCTCCCGTACAGGACTCAAAAGGTGCGGTTTCGGAGGCCTATTGTCCCGACCTGCGGTGCACGCCGCAAGACGGGATGGGGAAGAACGTAGCAGCAGCGCAGTGCTCAGGAACATGTGGCGAGAGGAGGAAGAGATTCTGGTGCGTCTCTCTGAGAGGAGCGACCTCCCTTTTATAGGCGCAAGAGAAGGAGGCGAGAGGCTGCGCTGGGAGCTGAAGGGAACGCGGGAGATGAAACGAACAGTCAGCACCTGAGTGACCTTTCGTATACCCGTAGTGTGTGGCAAAAATTTAGATATCGGCTCGACTCATTCCAGCAACCCGCGGCGTGGCGCGTCGTGACGAGGCATGGCGTGGCGTGGCGAGGCAGGCGGCGGAGGAGGAGCGCGCGTGGATATCCCTCTTGTTCTCATGCTCGTACAAGTGGGGAAAGAACCTCCCTTATAAGAAGGTCCAACTCCCACTAAACTAGCAATGTGGGACTAAACTTTAGTAGTATCCCTGGCCTTGCATAAATGGGCTAAGTGGGACTTTAGGATTTATTAGGAATATCTGAAATAGTTATTGGGCTGCCCAAAATAGACTAATTTCCAGCAATCCCCCACCAGATCCCAGAGGCACACATAAATTTGCCTTTGGTTCCAAAACACTATTTTATATACCGGTACTGCAGTGGAGACTGTTAAGTTGAACTTCCACCTAGAACTCTATGCTACACTAGTAAGCAACTTGAATAGTGGAGTGGGCCTTGAACTGCAAGTTTTCTGCGAATCTAGCTTCACATAAAGCCTTGACCGATACGTGGCTACCGTGGGTCTTCCCCGCGGGTGGAGCTTATGCGTCATACTCCGTGACCTTTCATGAGTTTACTAGAGAGAACCCTACTCTCATAGATTGCGACGTTTGACAATCAGACTCATATAGGTGTGTTCTTCAAAAGATATTCTGCAGGATAACATCTCTGCTTAAATAAGCCACTTAAAACACATTAAGATTTACATCAACCTGCCATGTAGATTAGGAGAGTATTGCATCTTCATGGAGTGGTATTGTGAATAGTAAGGATACTCTCCTCTTAGTTGACCAACAACTTGTCTTCCACATCTAATTCACGGGATCTCCGATCACAAAGAATAGGTTACCAGTGTGAACAACTCATATTGTGGGTCTCATACCCATCTCCCTCGATGCATTATCTATCACATTACGTGATAGACCCTTGGTAAAAGGTTCTGCCAGATTTTTAGATGTTTGGATATAATCCAACGCAATAACTCCGGAGTTTTTCATTTTCCTGACAGACTTTAACCTTCTCTGAACGTGTCTTGATGACTTCATGTTATTCTTTGAACTGCTCACTTTCGTGATCACAGTTTGATTGTCGCAGTTCATAAGGACACCCGGTACAGGTTTCTCAACAACCAGCAAGTCATTCAAGAGCCAGCGAAGCCAATCTGCTTCAACCGTAGCTGTATCTAGTGCTGTGAGTTCTGCTTCCATTGTTGACCTCGTTAAGATGGTCTGCTTGCAAGACTTCCAAGAAACAGCGCCACCTCCATGAGTGAATACATAACCGCTCGTGGCCTTTATCTCATCAGCATCTGAGATCCAGTTTGAGTCACTATACCCTTCATGCACCTTTGGATGCCCGGTGTAGTGAATTCCATAATTTGCAGTGCCTTTCAAATAACGCAAAACTCTTTATAGAGGTTTCCAATACACATCTCCTAGTTTTGAAACAAACCGACTCAGTTTGCTAACAGCAAAAGAGATGTCAGGTCTTGTAGCACTGGCTAAGTACATAAGCGAGCCAATAATCTGAGAATACTTCAATTGGTCTCTAGCAATTCTTCGATTCTTTCGAAGCAACACACTAGCATCATATGGTGTTGGAGAGGGCTTGCAGTCACTATAGCCAAAGCGACTCAAGATCTTTTCCACCTAGTGAGATTGAAGCAATGTAATCCCACCATCATCGTCTCTCAACAACTTGATGTTCAGAATGACATCCGCCACTCCTAAATCCTTCATCTCAAAACAACGAGATAGGAAATCCTTGACCTCCTTAATAACATTCAGATTGGTTCCGAAAATCAGTATGTCATCAACATACAAGCACAGGATAACTCCCTCGCCCCCACCATGGCGATAGTACACACATTTGTCAGCTTCGTTCACAACAAAGCCTGCAGCTGTTAAAGTTCTTTCAAACTTCTCATGCCACTCTTTGGGTGCTTGCTTAAGTCCGTACAAAGACTTTAGCAACTTGCACACTTTCCCTTCCTGACCATCTAGTACAAACCCATCTGGTTGTTCCATATAAATTCCCTCGTCCAACTCTCCATTTAGGAAAGCAGTCTTAACATCCATTTGATGAACGACAAGACCATGCGAGGCAGCTAGTGAAAGTAGAACTCGAATAGTGGTCAGTCGAGCCACAGGTGAGTAAGTATCAAAGAAGTCTTCACCTTCCTTTTGGGTATAACCCTTAGCCACGAGCCGAGCCTTGTACTTCTCAATAGTACCATCAGGTCTAAGCTTTTTCTTGAATACCCATTTGCATCCTATAGGTTTGCACCCATAAGGACGATCAGTTATCTCCCAGGTTTCATTCGCCAAGATGGAATCCATCTCACTACGAACCGCTTCCTTCCAGTAGTCAGCATCTTCAGATGCATAGGCCTTTGAAATGGAACTGGGAGTGTCATCTATGAGATACACAAGAAAATCATCACCAAAGGACTTTGCAATCCTTTGTCTCTTGCTCCTAGTAGGAACTTCATTGTTCTCCTCCACAGGACTTTCAAAGTGTTCTATCGAAATGGTAGGTTTGGTAATTGTAACTGGTTCCTGATTCGATGAACTAGGCATCTCCTGATTAGATGAGGTAGCCATATCCTTCATGGGAAAGATATCTTCAAAGAAAGTCGCATCATTCGACTCCATGATCGTACCGACATGCATGTCAGGAACCTCAGATTTTACAACCAAGAATCTATAGCCAATGCTATGAAAAGCATATCCCAGGAAAACACAATCCACAGTCTTTGGTCCAAGCTTCCGCTTCTTTGAAATTGGAGCATTGACTTTCGCCAAACAACCCCATGTTCGCAGATAAGAGAGTTTTAACCTTTTCTTCTCCCATTCCTCGAATGGAGTTATCTCTTTGTTCTTTGTGGGGACTCGGTTCAGGACATGAGATGCTGTCAATATCGCCTCCCCCCACCATGCCTTGGAGAGACCCGATGTATCTAACATGGCGTTAACCAAATCAGTTACACAGAAGAGATCCGCTAACAAGATTTTTATTGACGGTGGGGACATAATGCACGTTCTTCAGCCGCACGATCTTCCTTGAAGTAAACTTCAGATCGACCGTGCCAACACCACGAACAGAAGCACTTGAACCGTTGCCCATCAGCATGGTTGAAGTCCCTACGGTCTGATAAGACGAAAACATGGAAATATCACCGCATACATGCATATTAGCACCCGTGTCAATCAACCAATGAGGAGAATGACATACTGAAAGAATAGTGGGAAATATACCATACCCAACATCCTTCATGTCAGTGTCTCCAGTGACAACATTAGCGGTCTTGCCGCCTTTCCCAGGATGACGCTTGTCATAGCGATTAAGGCAACTAGGAGCCCAATGATCAGGATCCCCACACACATGACAAGAACCTTTCTTCTTGCCATTCTTCTTCTTGAAGTTTGTGTGTTGCACAGCCTTGTTCTTCCCATCAAACTTTGCTTTTCCATCAAACTTTCCCTTGTTCTTGAACTTGTTGGACTAGAAGTTCTGCTTCTGTACCACATTGGCACTAGATCCTCCCTCAATACCTCGAGAACGTGTGTCCTTTGCTCTCGCCTTTTCTTCCACATCAAGAGTGCTGATGAGATCCGGGACGGAAAACTCCTGCCTCTTATGCTTCAGCAAGGTAGCAAAGTTCCTCCATGAAGGAGGAGGCTTAGTGATGATTCCTCTGGCAACAAACTTGTCCGGTAGCATACAGCTGAAGTGCTCAAGTTCTCTAGCAAATGACTGTATCTCATGAGCTCGCTCAACCACGGAGCGCTCTTCAGTCATCCTGTAATCATAGAATTGCTCCATGATGTACAGCTCAGTGCCAGCATCCGAGACCCCAAACTTTGCCTCTAGTGCATCCCACATATCTTTTCCATTATCAATTGACGCATAAGCATCAACTATGTTCTCACCAAGAACACTCAAGAGAGCAGCCTTAAACAGAGTATCCATTTTCTGAAAAGCTTGTGCCTGTTGAGCATCAAGCTCTTCTTCAGGTTTGCCGAGAGTGGCGTCATAGCAACTCATGGTTTGAAACCACAAGACTGCTCTCACGCGCCACCTCTTATAGTGGATACCCTCAAACATAGGAGGTTTCATGGAAGCAGCAAAACCACTTGGGGTAAATTGCCTACAATAAGGTTTTTGGATTGTTGGAAATATGAGCAATTTACTAAGTAATTTTATTAACAAAAATACTAGATAAAGCATGAGTAATATAATAGAGATAAAACAAGTCATGTTTTCTGATAGAGAGAAGGCAAATAGCTTCTGCATATATGAACCGTAGCCTAGCATATCTATAGCAGACAGTAGAACTAGTTGCATATATGAAGTAGAACCTATCATGTGTAGGACAAGGACTAGAACAAGGAACTGCGGCATAACCTTTAACAGGAAAGACAAGAACACGTACGGGACAGCAGCAACAGAAGCGCTGGACTTGGGGTCGGTGTCCTCGCCTGCCATGTCGTCGAGGAGGTCGTGGCCGTCGGGGAAGAAGTCATCGTCGGGGAACTAGTCGTCGGCGACCGGATCGTCCGTGATGAAGCAGCCAGTAGTCGTGCTGAGCGCTCCCCAAAAACCTTATCACCCTTCTCCCGTACAGGACTCAAAAGGTGCGGTTTCGGAGGCCTACTGTCCTGACCTGCGGTGCACGCCGCAAGACGGGATGGGGAAGAACGTAGCAGCAGCGCAGTGCTCAGGAACTTGTGGCGAGAGGAGGAAGAGATTCTGGTGCGTCTCTCTGAGAGGAGCGACCTCCCTTTTATAGGCGCAAGAGAAGGAGGCGAGAGGCTGCGCCGGGAGCTGAAGGGAACGCGGGAGATGAAACGAACAATCAGCACCCGAGTGACCTTTCGTATACCCGTAGTGCGTGGCAAAAATTTAGATATCGGCTCGGCTCATTCCCGCAACCCTCGGCGCGGCGCGGCGTGATGAGGCGTGGCATGGCGTGGCGAGGCGGGCAGCGGAGGAGGAGCGCGCGTGGATATCCCTCTTGTTCTCATGCTCGTACAAGTGGGGAAAGAACCTCCCTTATAAGGAGGTCCAACTCCCACTAAACTAGCAATGTGGGACTAAACTTTAGAAGTATCCCTTGCCTTGCATAAATGGGCTAAGTGGGCATCTAGGATTTATTAGGAATTTCTGAAATAGTTATTGGGCTGCCCAAAATAGACTAAATTCCAGCAATCCCCCACCAGATCCCAGAGGCACACAGAAATTTGCCTTTGGTTCCAAAACACTGTTTTATATACCGGTACTGCAGTGGAGACTGTTAAGTTGAACTTCCACCTAGAACTCTATGCTACACTAGTAAGCAACTTGAACAATGGACTGGACCTTGAACTGCAAGTTTTCTGCGAATCTAGCTTCACATAAAGCCTTGACCGATACGTGGCTACCGTGGGTCTTCCCCGCGGGTGGAGCTTATGCGTCATACTCCGTGACCTTTCATGGGTTTACTAGAGAGAACCCTACTCTCATAGAATGCGACGTTTGACAATCAGACTCATATAGGTGCGTTCTTCAAAAGATATTCTGCAGGATAACATCTCTGCTTAAATAAGCCACTTAAAACACATTAAGATATACATCAACCTGACATGCAGATTAGGAGAGTATTGCATCTTCATGGAGTGGTATTGTGAATAGTAAGGATACTATCCTCTCAGTTGACCAACAGCTTGTCTTCCACATCTAATTCACGGGATCTCCGATCACAAAGAATAGGTTACCACTGTGAACAACTCATATTGTGGGTCTCATACCCATCTCCCTCGATGCATTATCTATCACATTACGTGATAGACCCTTAATAAAAGGATCTGCAAGATTTTTAGACGTTTGGATATTATCCAACACAATAACTTCGGAGTTTTCCATTTTCCTGACATACTTTAACCTTCTCTGAACGTGTCTTGACGACTTCATGTTATTCTTTGAACTGCTCACTTTCGTGATCACAGTTTGATTGTCGTAGTTCATAAGGACACCCGGTACAGGTTTCTCATCAACCGGCAAGTCATTCAAGAGCCGGCGAAGCCAATCTGCTTCAACCGTAGCTGTATCTAGTGCTGTGAGTTCTGCTTCCATTGTTGACCTCGTTAAGATGGTCTGCTTGCAAGACTTCCAAGAAATAGCGCCACCTCCATGAGTGAATACATAACCGGTCGTGGCCTTTATCTCATCAGCATCTGAGATCCGGTTTGAGTCACTATACCCTTCAAGCACCTTTGGAGGCCCGGTGTAGTGAATTCCATAATTTGCAGTGCCTTTCAAATAACACAAAACTCTTTCTAGAGATTTCCAATGCACATCTCCTGGTTTTGAAACAAACCGACTCAGTTTGCTAATAGAAAAAGAGATGTCAGGTCTTGTAGCACTGGCTAAGTACATAAGCGAGCCAATAATCTGAGAATACTTCAACTGGTCTCTAGCAATTCTTCGATTCTTTCGAAGCAACACACTAGCATCATATGGTGTTGGAGATGGCTTGCAGTCACTATAGCCAAAGCGACTCAAGATCTTTTCCACATAGTGAGATTGAAGCAATGTAATCCCACCATCATCGTCTCTCAACAACTTGATGTTCAGAATGACATCAGCCACTCCTAAATCCTTCATCTCAAAACAACGAGATAGGAAATCCTTGACCTCCTTAATAACATTCAGATTGGTTCCGAAAATCAGTATGTCATCAACATACAAGCACAGGATAACTCCCTCGCCCCCACCATGGCGATAGTACACACATTTGTCAGCTTCGTTCACAACAAAGCCTGCAGCTGTTAAAGTTCTTTGAAACTTCTCATGCCACTGTTTGGGTGCTTGCTTAAGTCCGTACAAAGACTTCAGCAACTTGCACACTTTCCCTTCCTGACCATCTAGTCCAAACCCATCTGGTTGTTCCATATAAATTTCCTCGTCCAACTCTCCATTTAGGAAAGCAGTCTTAACATCCATTTGATGAACGAGAAGACCATGCGAGGCAGCTAGTGAAAGTAGAACTCGAATAGTGGTCAGTCGAGCCACAGGTGAGTAAGTATCAAAGAAGTCTTCACCTTCCTTTTGGGTATAACCCTTAGCCACGAGCCGAGCCTTGTACTTCTCAATAGTACAATCAGGCCTAAGCTTTTTCTTGAATACCCATTTGCATCCTATAGGTTTGCACCCATAAGGACGATCAGTTATCTCCCAGGTTTCATTCGCCAAGATGGAATCCATCTCGCGACGAACCGCTTCCTTCCAGTAGTCAGCATCTTCAGATGCATAGGCCTCTGAAATAGAACTGGGAGTGTCATCTATGAGATACACAAGAAAATCATCACCAAAGGACTTTGCAATCCTTTGTCTCTTGCTCCTAGTAGGAACTTCATTGTTCTCCTCCACTTGACTTTCAAAGTGTTCTATCGAAATGGCAGGTTTGGTAATTATAACTGGTTCCTGATTCGATGAACTAGGCATCTCCTGATTAGATGAGGTAGCCATATCCTTCATGGGAAAGATATCTTCAAAGAAAGTCGCATCATTCGACTCCATGATCATACCGACATGCATGTCAGGTACCTCAGATTTTACAACCAAGAATCTATAGCCAATTCTATGAAAAGCATATCCCAGGAAAACACAATCCACAGTCTTTGGTCCAAGCTTCCGCTTCTTTGAAATTGGAGCATTGACTTTCGCCAAACAACCCCATGTTCGCAGATAAGAGAGTTTTAACCTTTTCTTCTCCCATTCCTCGAATGGAGTTATCTCTTTGTTCTTTGTGGGGACTCGGTTCAGGACATGACACGCTGTTAATATCGCCTCCCCCCACCATGCCTTGGAGAGACCCGATGTATCTAACATGGCGTTAACCAAATCAGTTAACCAAATCAGTTACACAGAAGAGATCCGTGAACAAGATTTTTATTGACGGAGGGGACATAATGCACGTTCTTCAGCCGCACGATCTTCCCCGAAGTAAACTTTAGATCGACCGTGCCAACACCACGAACAGAAGCACTTGAACCGTTGCCCATCAGCACGGTTGAAGTCCCTGCGGTCTGATAAGACGAAAACATGGAAATATCACCGCATACATGCACATTAGCACCCGTGTCAATCAACAAGTCAGGAGAATGACATACTGAAAGAATAGTGGGAAATATACCATACCCAACATCCTTCATGTCAGTGTCTCCAATGACAACATTAGCGGTCTTGCCGCCTTTCCCAGGATGACGCTTGTCATAGCGATTAGGGCAACTAGGAGCCCAATGATTAGGATCCCCACACACATGACAAGAACCTTTCTTCTTGCCATTCTTCTTCTTGATGTTTGTGTGTTGCACAGCCTTGTTCTTCCCATCAAACTTTGCTTTTCCATCAAACTTGCCCTTGTTCTTGAACTTGTTGGGCTGGAAATTCTGCTTCTGTACACATTGGCACTAGATCCTCCCTCAATACCTCGAGCACGTGTGTCCTTTGCTCTCGCCTTTTCTTCCACATCAAGAGTGCCAATGAGATCCGGGATGGAAAACTCCTGCCTCTTATGCTTCAGCAAGGTAGCAAAGTTCCTCCATGAACGAGCAAGCTTAGTGATGATACCTCCGGCAACAAACTTGTCCGGTAGCATACAACTGAAGTGCTCAAGTTCTCTAGCAAATGACTGTATCTCATGAGCTTGCTCAACCACGGAGCGCTCTTCAGTCATCCTGTAATCATAGAATTGCTCCATGATGTACAGCTCAGTGCCAGCATCCGAGACCCCAAACTTGGCCTCGAGTGCATCCCACATATCTTTTCCATTATCAATTGACGCATAAGCATCAACTATGTTCTCACCAAGAACACTCAAGAGAGCAGCCTTAAACAGAGTATCCATTTTCTGAAAAGCTTGTGCCTGTTGAGCATCAAGCTCTTCTTCAGGTTTGCCGAGAGTGGTGTCATAGCAACTCATGGTTTGAAACCACAAGACTGCTCTCACACGCCACCTCTTATAGTGGATACCCTCAAACATAGGAGGTCTCATGGAAGCAACAAAACCACTTGGGGTAAATTGCCTACAATAAGGTTTTTGGATTGTTGGAAATATGAGCAATTTACCAAGTGATTTTATTAACAGAAATACTAGATAAAGCATGAGTAATATAATAGAGATAAAACTAGTCATGCATTCTGACAGAGAGAAGGTAAATAGCTTCTGCATATATGAACCGTAGCCTAGCATATCTATAGCAGACAGTAGAACTAGTTGCATATATGAAGTAGAACCTATCACGTGTAGGACAAGGACTAGAACAAGGAACTGCGGCATAACCTTTAACAGGAAAGACAAGAACATGTACGGGATAGCAGCAGCAGAAGCGCTGGACTTGGGGTCGGTGTCCTCGCCTGCCATGTCGTCGAGGAGGTCATGGACGTCGGGGAAGAAGTCGTCGTCGGGGAAGTAGTCGTCGGCGACCGGATCGTCCGTGATGAAGCAGCCAGTAGTCACGCTGAGCGCTCCCCAAAAACCTTATCACCCTTCTCCCGTACAGGACTCAAAAGGTGCGGTTTCGGAGGCCTACTTGTTGGGGAACGTAGTAATTTCAAAAAAAATCCTACGCACACGCAAGATCATGGTAATGCATAGCAACGAGAGGGGAGAGTGTGATATACGTACCCTTGTAGATCGACAACGGAAGCGTTTGGTTGATGTAGGCGTACGTCTCCACGGCCCGACCGATCAAGCACCGAAACTACGGCACCTCCGAGTTCTAGCACACGTTCAGCTCGATGACGATCCCCGGACTCCGATCCAGCAAAGTGTCGGGGAAGAGTTCCGTCAGCACGATGGCGTGGTGACGATCTTGATGTACTACCGTCGCAGGGCTTCGCCTAAGCACCGCTACAATATGACCGAGGTGGAATATGGTGGAGGGGGGCACCGCACACGGCTAAGGAACGATCACGAATATCAACTTGTGTGTCTAGGGGTGCCCCCTGCCCCCGTATATAAAGGAGCAAGGCGAGGAGGCCGGCCGGCCCCTATAGGCACGCCAGGAGGAGTCCTCCTCCTAGTAGGAGTAGGACTCCTACTAGGAGGGGGGAAGAAGTGGGGAGGGAGAGGGAAAGGGGGGGCGCCGCCCCCCTCTCCTAGTCCAATTCGGACCAGGGGGAGGAGGCGCGCAGCCCACCTCTGGCTGCCCCTCTCTCTCTCCACTAAGGCCCATATGGCCCATTACTTCTCCCGGGGGGGTTCCGGTAACCCTCCGGCTCTCCGGTTTTCTCCGAAATCACCCTGAACACTTCCGGTGTCCGAATATAGCCGTCCAATATATCAATCTTTATGTCTCGACCATTTCGAGACTCCTCGTCATGTCCGTGATCACATCCGGGACTCTGAACTAACTTCGATAAATCAAAACTCATAATATAACTGTCATCGAAACCTTAAGCGTGCGGACCCTACGGGTTCGAGAATGATGTAGACATGACCGAGACACGTCTCCGGTCAATAACCAATAGCGGAACCTGGATGCTCATATTGGCTCCTACATATTCTACGAATATCTTTATCGGTCAGACCGCATAACAACATATGTTGTTCCGTTTGTCATCGGTATGTTACTTGCCTGAAATTCGATCGTCGGTATCTCAATACCTAGTTCAATCTCGTTACTGGCAAGTCTCTTTACTCGTTTCGTAATACATCATCTCACAACTAACTCATTAGTTGCAATGCTTGCAAGGCTTATGTGATGTGCATTATCGAGAGGGCCCAGAGATACCTCTCCGACAATCGGAGTGACAAATCCTAATCTCGAAATACGCCAACCCAACATGTACCTTTGGAGACACCTGTAGAGCACCTTTATAATCACCCATTTACATTGTGACGTTTGGTAGCACACAAAGTGTTCCTCCGGCAAACGGGAGTTGCATAATCTCATAGTCGTAGGAACATGTATAAGTCATGAAGAAAGCAATAGCAACATACTAAATGATCGGGTGCTAAGCTAATGGAATGGGTCATGTCAATCAGATCATTCACCTAATGATGTGATCTCGTTAATCAAATAACAACTCCTTGTTTATGGTTAGGAAACATAACCATCTTTGATTAATGAGCTAGTCAAGTAGAGGCATACTAGTGACACTCTGTTTGTCTATGTATTCACACATGTATTATGTTTCTGGTTAATACAATTCTAGCATGAATAAGAAACATTTATCATAATATGAGGAAATAAATAATAACTTTATTATTGCCTCTAGGGCATATTTCCTTCAGTCTCCCACTTGCACTAGAGTCAATAATCTAGATTACACAGTAATGATTCTAACACCCATGGAGCCTTGGTGCTGATCATGTTTTGCTCGTGGAAGAGGCTTAGTCAATGGGTCTGCAACAATCAGATCCGTATGTATCTTGCAAATCTCTATGTCTCCCACCTGGACTAGATCCCGGATGGAATTGAAGCGTCTCTTGATGTGCTTGGTTCTCTTGTGAAATCTGGATTCCTTTGCCAAGGCAATTGCACCAGTATTGTCACAAAAGATTTTCATTGGACCCGATGCACTAGGTATGACACCTAGATTGGATATGAACTCCTTCATCCAGACTCCTTCATTTGCTGCTTCCGAAGCAGCTATGTACTCCGCTTCACATGTAGATCCCGCTACAACGCTTTGTTTAGAACTGCACCAACTGACAGCTCCACCGTTTAATGTAAACACGTATCCGGTTTGCGATTTAGAATCGTCCGGATCTGTGTCAAAGCTTGCATCAACGTAACCTTTTACGATGAGCTCTTTGTCACCTCCATATATGAGAAACATATCCTTAGTCCTTTTCAGGTATTTCAGGATGTTCTTGACCGCTTTCCAGTGATCCACTCCTGGATTACTTTGGTACCTCCCTGCTAGACTTATAGCAAGGCACACATCAGGTCTGGTACACAGCATTGCATACATGATAGAGCCTATGGCTGAAGCATAGGGAACATCTTTCATATTCTCTCTATCTTCTGCAGTGGTCGGGCATTGAGTCTTACTCAACTTCACACCTTGTAACACAGGCAAGAACCCTTTCTTTGCTTGATCCATTTTGGACTTCTTCAAAACTTTGTTAAGGTATGTGCTTTGTGAAATTCCAATTAAGCGTCTTGATCTATCTCTATAGATCTTAATGCCTAATATGTAAGAAGCTTCACCGAGGTCTTTCATTGAAAAACTCTTATTCAAGTATCCCTTTATGCTATCCAGAAATTCTATATTATTTCCAATTAGTAATATGTCATCTACATATAATATCAGAAATGCTACAGAGCTCCCACTCACTTTCTTGTAAATACAGGCTTCTCCAAAAGTCTGTATAAAACCAAATGCTTTGATCACACTATCAAAGCGTTTACTCCAACTCCGAGAGGCTTGCACCAGTCCATAAATGGATCGCTGGAGCTTGCACACTTTGTTAGCTCCCTTTGGATCGACAAAACCTTCCGGTTGCATCATATACAACTCTTCTTCCAGAAATCCATTCAGGAATGCAGTTTTTACATCCATCTGCCAAATTTCATAATCATAAAATGCGGCAATTGCTAACATGATTCGGACAGACTTAAGCATCGCTACGGGTGAGAAGGTCTCATCGTAGTCAATCCCTTGAACTTGCCGAAAACCTTTTGCGACAAGTCGAGCTTTGTAGACAGTAATATTACCATCAGCGTCAGTCTTCTTCTTGAAGATCCATTTATTCTAATTGCTTGCCGATCATCGGACAAGTCAACCAAAGTCCATACTTTGTTCTCATACATGGATCCCATCTCAGATTTCATGGCTTCAAGCCATTTTGCGGAATCTGGGCTCACCATCGCTTCTTCATAGTTCGTAGGTTCATCATGATCTAGTAGCATGACTTCCAGAACAGGATTACCGTACCACTCTGGCGCGGATCTCACTCTGGTTGATCTACGAGGTTCAGTAGTATCTTGTTCTGAAGTTTCATGATCATCATCATTAGCTTCCTCACTAACTGGTTTAGGTGTCACAGAAACAGTTTTCTGTGAAGCACTACTTTCCAATAAGGGAGCAGGTATAGTTACCTCGTCAAGTTCTACTTTCCTCCCACTCACTTCTCTCGAGAGAAACTCCTTCTCTAGAAAGTTTCCGAACTTAGCAACAAAAGTTTTGCCTTCGGATCTGTGATAGAAGGTGTATCCAATAGTTTCCTTTGGATATCCTATGAAGACACATTTCTCCGATTTGGGTTCAAGCTTATCAGGTTGAAGCTTTTTCACATAAGCATCGCAGCCCCAAACTTTCAGGAACGACAACTTTGGTTTCTTGCCAAACCACAGTTCATAAGGCGTCGTCTCAACGGATTTTGATGGTGCCCTATTTAACGTGAATGCGGCCGTCTCTAGAGCGTGTCCCCAAAACGATAGTGGTAAATCAGTAAGAGACATCATAGATCGCACCATATCTAGTAAAGTACGATTACGACGTTCGGACACACCATTACGCTGTGGTGTTCCAGGTGGCGTGAGTTGCGAAACTATTCCACAATTTTTCAAATGTACACCAAACTCGTAACTCAAATATTCTCCTCCACGATCAGATCGTAGAAACTTTATTTTCTTGTTACGATGATTTTCAACTTCACTCTGAAATTCTTTGAACTTTTCAAACGTTTCAGACTTATGTTTCATTAAGTAGATATAGCCATATCTGCTTAAGTCATCTGTGAAGGTGAGAAAATAACGATATCCGCCACGAGCCTCAATATTCATCGGACCATATACATCTGTATGTATGATTTCCAATAAATCCGTTGCTCTCTCCATAGTACCGGAGAACGGTGTTTTAGTCATCTTGCCCATGAGGCACAGTTCGCAAGTACCAAGTGATTCATAATCAAGTGGTTCCAAAAGTCCATCAGTATGGAGTTTCTTCATGCGCTTTACACCGATATGACCTAAACGGCAGTGCCACAAATAAGTTGCACTATCATTATCAACTCTGCATCTTTTGGCTTCAACACTATGAATATGTGTGTCACTACTATCGAGATTCAATAAAAATAGACCACTCTTTAAGGGTGCATGACCATAAAAGATATTACTCATATAAATAGAACAACCATTATTCTCAGATTTAAATGAATAACCGTCTCACATCAAACAAGATCCAGATATAATGTTCATGCTTAACGCTGGCACCAAATAACAATTATTTAGGTCTAATATTAATCCCGAAGGTAGATGTAGAGGTAGCGTGCCGACTGCGATCACATCGACTTTGGAACCGTTTCCCACGCGCATCGTCACCTCGTCCTTAGCCAATCTTCGCTTAATCCGTAGTCCCTGTTTCGAGTTGCAAATACTAGCAACAGAACCAGTATCAAATACCTAGGTGCTACTGCGAGCATTAGTAAGGTACACATCAATAACATGTATATCACATATACCTTTGTTCACCTTGCGATCCTTCTTATCCGCCAAATACTTGGGGCAGTTCCGCTTCCAGTGACCAGTCTGCTTGCAGTAGAAGCACTCAGTTTCAGGCTTAGGTCCAGGTTTGGGTTTCTTCTCTTGAGTAGCAACTTGCTTGCCGTTCTTTTTGAAGTTCCCTTTCTTCTTCCCTTTGCCCTTTTTCTTGAAACTAGTGGTCTTGTTGACCATCAACACTTGATGCTCCTTCTTGATTTCTACCTCCGCAGCTTTCAGCATCGCGAAGAGCTCGGGAATAGTCTTGTTCATCCCTTGCATATTATAGTTCATCACGAAGCTCTTGTAGCTTGGTGGCAGTGATTGGAGAATTCTGTCAATGACGCAATCATCTGGAAGATTAACTCCCAATTGAATCAAGTGATTATTATACCCAGACATTTTGAGTATATGCTCACTGACAGAACTGTTCTCCTCCATCTTGCAGCTATAGAACTTATTGGAGACTTCATATCTCTCAATCCGGGCATTTGCTTAAAATATTAACTTCAACTCCTGGAACATCTCATATGCTCCATGACGTTCAAAACGTCGTTGAAGTCCCGATTCTAAGCCGTAAAGCATGGCACACTGAACTATCGAGTAGTCATCAGCTTTGCTCTGCCAGACGTTCATAACATCTGGTGTTGCTCCAGCAGCAGGCCTGGCACCCAGCGGTGCTTCGAGGACGTAATTCTTCTGTGCAGCAATGAGGATAATCCTCAAGTTACGGACCCAGTCCGTGTAATTGCTACCATCATCTTTCAACTTTGCTTTCTCAAGGAACGCATTAAAATTCAATGGAACAACAGCACGAGCCATCTATCTACAATCAAGCATAAACAAGCAAGCTACTATCAGGTACTAAGTTTCATGATAAATTTAGGTTCAATTAATTTCATTAAAGAACTCCCACTTAGATAGACATCCCTCTAATCCTCTAAGTGATTACGTGATCCAAATCAACTAAACCATGTCCGGTCATCACGTGAGATGGAGTAGTTTCATTGGTGAACATCACTATGTTGATCATATCTACTATATGATTCACGCTCGACCTTTCGGTCTCCGTGTTCCGAGGCCATATCTGTATATGCTTGGCTCGTCAAGTATAACCTGAGTATTCCGCGTGTGCAACTGTTTTGCACCCGTTGTATTTGAACGTAGAGCCTATCACACCAGATCATCACGTGGTGTCTCAGCACGAAGAACTTTCCGGTGCATACTCAGGGAGAACACTTCTTGATAATTAGTGAGAGATCATCTTATAATGCTACCGTCAATCAAAGCAAGATAAGATGCATAAAAGATAAACATCACATGCAATCAATATAAGTGATATGATATGGCCATCATCATCTTGTGCTTGTGATCTCCATCTTCGAAGCACCGCCGTGATCACCATCGTCACCGGCGCAACACCTTGATCTCCATCGTAGCATCGTTGTCGTCTCGCCAATCTTATGCTTCCACGACTATCGCTACCGCTTAGTGATAAAGTAAAGCATTACAGCGCGATTGCATTGCATACAATAAAGCGACAACCATATGGCTCCTGCCAGTTGCTGATAACTCGGTTACAAAACATGATCATCTCATACAATAAAATTTAGCATCATGTCTTGACCATATCACATCACAACATGCCCTGCAAAAACAAGTTAGACGTCCTTTACTTTGTTGTTGCAAGTTTTACGTGGCTGCTAAGGGCTTAAGCAAGAACCAATCTTACCTACGCATCAAAACCACAACGATAGTTTGTCAAGTTGGTGCTGTTTTAACCTTCGCAAGGACCGGGCGTAGCCACACTCGGTTCAACTAAAGTTGGAGAAACTGTCACCCGCTAGCCACCTATGTGCAAAGCACGTCGGGAGAACCGGTCTCGCGTAAGCGTACGCGTAATGTCGGTCCGGGCCGCTTCGTCCAACAATACCGCCGAACCAAAATATGACATGCTGGTAAGCAGTATGACTTATATCGCCCACAACTCACTTGTGTTCTACTCGTGCATATAACATCAAAATATAAAACCTAGGCTCTCATACCACTGTTGGGGAACGTAGTAATTTCAAAAAAAATTCCTACGCACACGCAAGATCATGGTAATGCATAGCAACGAGAGGGGAGAGTGTGATCTACGTACCCTTGTAGATCGACAACGGAAGCGTTTGGTTGATGTAGTCGTACGACTCCACGGCCCGACCGATCAAGCACCGAAACTACGGCACCTCCGAGTTCTAGCACACGTTCAGCTCGATGACGATCCCCGGACTCCGATCCAGCAAAGTGTCGGGGAAGAGTTCCGTCAGCACGACGGCATGGTGATGATCTTGATGTACTACCATCGCAGGGCTTCGCCTAAGCACCGCTACAATATGACCGAGGTGGAATATGGTGGAGGGGGGCACCGCACACGGCTAAGGAACGATCACGAAGATCAACTTGTATGTCTAGGGGTGCCCCCCTGCCCCCGTATATAAAGGAGCAAGGGGAGGAGGCTGGCCAGCCCCTATAGGCGCGCCAGGAGGAGTCCTCCTCCTAGTAGGAGTAGGACTCCTACTAGGAGGGGGAAAGAAGTGGGGAGGGAGAGGGAAAGGGGGGGTGCTGCCCCCATCTCCTAGTCCAATTCGGACCAGGGGGGAGGAGGCGCGCAGCCCACCTCTGGCTGCCCCTCT
>NC_041380.1:573339327-573371940 GCF_002162155.2 Triticum dicoccoides
GGCTCTCCGGTTTTCTCCAAAATCACCCGGAACACTTCCGGTGTCCGAATATAGCCGTCCAATATATCAATCTTTATGTCTCGACCATTTCGAGACTCCTCGTCATGTCCGTGATCACATCCGGGACTCCGAACTAACTTCGGTACATCAAAACTCATAAACTCATAATATAACTGTCATCGAAACCTTAAGCGTGCGGACCCTACGGGTTCGAGAACGATGTAGACATGACCGAGACACGTCTCCGGTCAATAACCAATAGCGGAACCTGGATGCTCATATTGGCTCCTACAGATTCTACGAAGATCTTTATCGGTCAGACCGCATAACAACATACGTTGTTCCCTTTGTCATCGGTATGTTACTTGCCTGAGATTCGATCGTCGGTATCTCAATACCTAGTTCAATCTCGTTACCGGCAAGTCTCTTTACTCGTTTCGTAATACATCATCTCGCAACTAACTCATTAGTTGCAATGCTTGCAAGGCTTATGTGATCTGCATTACCGAGAGGGCCCAGAGATACCTCTCCGACAATCGGAGTGACAAATCCTAATCTCGAAATACGCCAACCCAACATGTACCTTTGGAGACACCTGTAGAGCACCTTTATTATCACCCATTTACGTTGTGACATTTGGTAGCACACAAAGTGTTCCTCCGGCAAACGGGAGTTGCATAATCTCATAGTCATAGGAACATGTGTGTCATGAAGAAAGCAATAGCAACATACTAAACGATCAGGTGCTAAGCTAATGGAATGGGTCATGTCAATCAGATCATTCACCTAATGATGTGATCTCATTAATCAAATAACAACTCCTTGTTTATGGTTAGGAAACATAACCATCTTTGATTAACGAGCTAGTCAAGTAGAGGCATACTAGTGACACTCTGTTTGTCTATGTATTCACACATGTATTATGTTTCCGGTTAATACAATTCTAGCATGAATAATAAACATTTATCATGATATAAGGAAATAAATAATAACTTTATTATTGCCTCTAGGGCATATTTCCTTCACTACTGTCCTGACCTGCGGTGCACGCCGCAAGACGGGATGGGGAAGAACGTAGCAGCAGTGCAGTGCTCAGGAACTTGTGGCGAGAGGAGGAAGAGATTCTGGTGTGTCTCTCTGAGAGGAGCGACTTCCCTTTTATAGGCGCAAGAGAAGGAGGTGAGAGGCTGCGCCGGGAGCTGAAGGGAACGCGGGAGATGAAACGAACAGTCAGCACCCAAAATAGACTAAATTCCAGCAATCCCCCACCAGATCCCAGAGGCACACAGAAATTTGCCTTTGGTTCCAAAACACTGTTTTATATACCGGTACTGCAGTGAAGACTGTTAAGTTGAACTTCCACCTAGAACTCTATGCTACAGTAGTAAGCAAGTTGAACAGTGGACTGGGCCTTGAACTGCAAGTTTTCTGTGAATCTAGCTTCACATAAAGCCTTGACCGATATGTGGCTACCGTGGGTCTTCCCCGCGGGTGGAGCTTATGCGTCATACTTCGTGACCTTTCATGAGTTTACTAGAGAGAACCCTACTCTCATAGATTGCGATGTTTGACAGTCAGACTCATATAGGTGTGTTCTTCAAACGATATTCTGCAGGATAACATCTCTGCTTAAATAAGCCACTTAAAACACATTAAGATATACATCAACCTACCATGCAGATTAGGAGAGTATTGCATCTTCATGGAGTGGTATTGTGAATAGTAAGGATACTCTCCTCTCAGTTGACCAACAACTTGTCTTCCACATCTAATTCACGGGATCTCCGATCACAAAGAATAGGTTACCACTGTGAACAACTCATATTGTGGGTCTCATACCCATCTCCCTCGATGCATTATCTATCACATTACGTGATAGACCCTTGGTAAAAGGATTTGCCAGATTTTTAGACGTTTGGATATAATCCAACGCAATAACTCCGGAGTTTTTCATTTTCCTGACAGACTTTAACCTTCTCTGAACGTGTCTTGATGACTTCATGTTATTCTTTGAACTGCTCACTTTCATGATCACAGTTTGATTGTCGCAGTTCATAAGGACACCCGGTACAGGTTTCTCAACAACCGGCAAGTCATTCAAGAGCCAGCAAAGCCAATCTGCTTCAACCGTAGCTGTATCTAGTGCTGTGAGTTCTGCTTCCATTGTTGACCTCGTTAAGATGGTCTGCTTGCAAGACTTCCAAGAAACAGCGCCACCTCCATGAGTGAATACATAACTGCTCGTGGCCTTTATCTCATCAGCATCTGAGATCCAGTTTGAGTCACTATACCCTTCATGCACCTTTGGATGCCCAGTGTAGTGAATTCCATAATTTGTAGTGCCTTTCAAATAACGCAAAACTCTTTCTAGAGCTTTCCAATGCACATCTCCTGGTTTTGAAACAAACCGACTCAGTTTGCTAACAGCAAAAGAGATGTCAGGTCTTGTAGCACTGGCTAAGTACATAAGCGAGCCAATAATCTGAGAATACTTCAATTGGTCTCTAGCAATTCTTTGATTCTTTCGAAGCAACACACTAGCATCATATGGTGTTGGAGAGGGCTTGCAGTCACTATACCCAAAGCGACTCAAGATCTTTTCCACATAGTGAGATTGAAGCAATGTAATCCCACCATCATCGTCTCTCAACAACTTGATGTTCAGAATGACATCAGCCACTCCTAAATCCTTCATCTCAAAACAACGAGATAGGAAATCCTTGACCTCCTTAATAACATTCAGATTGGTTCCGAAAATCAGTATGTCATCAACATATAAGCACAGGATAACTCCCTCGCCCCCACCATGGCGATAGTACACACATTTGTCAGCTTCGTTCACAAGAAAGCCTACAGCTGTTAAAGTTCTTTCAAACTTCTCATGCCACTGTTTGGGTGCTCGCTTAAGTCCGTACAAAGACTTCAGCAACTTGCACACTTTCCCTTCCTAACCATCTAGTACAAACCCATCTGGTTGTTCCATATAAATTTCCTCGTCCAACTATCCATTTAGGAAAGCAGTCTTAACATCCATTTGATGAACGAGAAGACCATGCGAGGCAGCTAGCGAAAGTAGAACTAGAATAGTGGTCACTCGAGCCACATGTGAGTAAGTATCAAAGAATTCTTCACCTTCCTTTTGGGTATAACACCTTAGCCACGACCCGAGCCTTGTACTTCTCAATAGTATCATCAGGCCTAAGCTTTTTCTTGAATACCCATTTGCATCCTTTAGGTTTGCACCCATAAGGACGATCAGTTATCTCCCAGGTTTCGTTCGCTAAGATGGAATCCATCTCACTACGAACCGCTTCCTTCCAGTAGTCAGCATCTTCAGATGCATAGGCCTCTGAAATAGAACTGGGAGTGTCATCTATGAGATACACAAGAAAATCATCACAAAAGGACATTGCAATCCTTTGTCTCTTGCTCCTAGTAGAACTTCATTGTTCTCCTCCACATGACTTTCAAAGTGTTCTATCGAAATGGCAGGTTTGGTAATTGTAACTGGTTCCTAATTCGATGAACTAGGCATCTCCTGATTAGATGAGGTAGCCATATCCTTCATGGGAAAGATATCTTCAAAGAAAGTCGCATCATTTGACTCCATGATCGTACTGACATGCATGTCAGGTACCTCAGATTTTACAACCAAGAATCTATAGCCAATGCTATGAAAAGCATATCCCAAGAAAACACAATCCACAGTCTTTGGTCCAAACTTCCGCTTCTTTGAAATTGGAGCATTGACTTTCGCCAAACAACCCCATGTTCGCAGATAAGAGAGTTTTAACCTTTTCTTCTCCCATTCCTCAAATGGAGTTATCTCTTTGTTCTTTGTGGGGACTCAGTTCAGGACATGACATGCTGTCAATATCGCCTCCCCCCACCATGCCTTGGAGAGACCCGATGTATCTAACATGGCGTTAACCAAATCGGTTAACCAAATCAGTTACACAAAAGAGATCCGCTAACAAGATTTTTATTGACGGAGGGGACATAATGCACGTTCTTCAGCCGGACGATCTTCCCTGAAGTAAACTTTAGATCGACCGTGCCAACACCACGAACAGAAGCACTTGAACCGTTGCCCATCAGCACGGTTGAAGTCCCTGCGGTCTGATAAGACGAAAACATGGAAATATCACCGCATACATGCACATTAGCACCCGTGTCAATCAACCAGTCAGGAGAATGACATACTGAAAGAATAGTGGGAAATATACCATACCCAACATCCTTCATGTCAGTGTCTCCAATGACAACATTAGCGGTCTTGCCGCCTTTCCCAGGATGGCGCTTGCCATAGCGATTAGGGTAACTAGGAGCCCAATGATCGAGATCCCCACACACATGACAAGAACCTTTCTTCTTGAAGGAAATATGCCCTAGAGGCAATAATAAAGTTATTATTTATTTCCTTATAATCATGATAAATCTTTATTATTCATGCTAGAATTGTATTAACAGGAAACATAATACATGTGTGAATACATAGACAAACAAAGTGTCACTAGTATGCCTCTACTTGACTAGCTCGTTAATCAAAGATGGTTATGTTTCCTGACCATGAACAATGAGTTGTTATTTGATTAACGAGGTCACATAATTAGTTGAATGATCTGATTGACATGACCCATTCCATTAGCTTAGCACCCGATCGTTTGGTATGTTGCTATTGCTTTCTTCATGACTTATACATGTTCCTATGACTATGAGATTATGCAACTCCCGTTTACCGGAGGAACACTTTGGGTGCTACCAAACGTCACAACGTAACTGGGTGATTATAAAGGAGCATTACAGGTGTCTCCAAAGGTAGATGTTGGGTTGGCGTATTTCGAGATTAGGATTTGTCACTCCGATTGTCGGAGAGGTATCTCTGGGCCCTCTCGGTAATACACATCACATAAGCCTTGCAAGCATTACAACTAATATGTTAGTTGTGAGATGATGTATTACAGAACGAGTAAAGAGACTTGCCGGTAACGAGATTGAACTAGGTATTGGATACCGACGATCGAATCTCGGGCAAGTAACATACCGATGACAAAGGGAACAACGTATGTTGTTATGCGGTCTGACCGATAAAGATCTTCGTAGAATATGTAGGAGCCAATATGGGCATCCAGGTCCCGCTATTGGTTATTGACCGGAGACGTGTCTCGGTCATGTCTACATTGTTCTTGAACCCGTAGGGTCCGCACGCTTAAGGTTACGATGACAGTTACATTATGAGTTTATGCATTTTGATGTACCGAAGGTTTTTCGGAGTCCCGGATGTGATCACGGACATGACGAGGAGTCTCAAAATGGTCGAGACGTAAAGATTGATATATTGGAAGCCTATGTTTGGACATCGGAAGTGTTCCGGGTGAAATCAGGATTTTACCGGGTTACCGGGAGGTTACCGGAACCCCCCGGGAGCCATATGGGCCTTCATGGGCCTTAGTGGAAAGGAGAAAGGGGCAGCCCAAGGTGGCTGCGCCACTTCCCCCTCCCCTAGTTCTATTAGGACTAGGAGAAGGTGGCCGGCCCCCTCTCTCTCTTTCCCCCCTTTGGGGAATCCTAGTTGGAATAGGATTGGGGGGGGGGGGGAGTCCTACTCCCGGAAGGAGTAGGACTCCTCCTGCGCCTCTCTCCCTGGCCGGCGCCCCCCTCCCCCCTTGGCTCCTTTATATACTGAGGTAGAGGCACCCTAGAACACACAAGTTGATCCACGTGATCTATTCCTTAGCCGTGTGCGGTGCCCCCTGCCACCATATTCCTCGATGCTACAGTAGCGGAGTTTAGGCGAAGCCCTGCTGCTGTAGTACATCAAGATCGTCACCATGCCGTCGTGCTGACAGAACTCTTCCCCGACACTTTGCTGGATCGGAGTCCGGGGATCGTCATTGAGCTGAACGTGTGCTCGAACTCGGAGGTGCCGTAGTTTCGGTGCTTGATCGGTTGGATCGTGAAGACGTACGACTACTTCCTCTACGTCGTGTCAGTGCTTCCGCAGTCGGTCTGCGTTGGGTACGTAGACAACACTCTCCCCCTCATTGCTATGCATCTCATGATCTTGCGTGTGCGTAGGAAATTTTTTGAAATTACTACGAAACCCAACACTTCTTGCCATTCTTCTTTCTTGAAGTTTGTGTGTTGCACAGCCTTGTTCTTCCCATCAAACTTTGCTTTTCCATCAAACTTGCCCTTGTTCTTGAACTTGTTGGGCTAGAAGTTCTGCTTCTGTACCACATTGGCACTAGATCCTCCCTCAATACCTCTTGCACGTGTGTCCTTTGCTCTCGCCTTTTCTTCCACATCAAGAGTGCCAATGAGATCTGGGACGGAAAACTCCTGCCTCTTATGCTTCAGCAAGGCAACAAACTTGTCCGGTAGCATACAGCTGAAGTGCTCAAATTCTCTAGCAAATGACTGTATCTCATGAGCTTGCTCAACCACGGAGCGCTCTTCAGTCATCCTGTAATTATAGAATTGCTCCATGATGTACAGCTCAGTGCCAGCATCCGAGACCCAAACTTGGACTCGAGTGCATCCCACATATCTTTTCCATTATCAATTAACGCATAAGCATCAACTATGTTCTCACAAAGAACACTCAAGAGAGCAGCCTTAAACAGAGTATCCATTTTCTAAAAAGCTTGTGCCTGTTGAGCATCAAGATCTTCTTCAGGTTTGCCGAGAGTGGCGTCATAGCAACTCATGGTTTGAAACCACAAGACTGCTCTCACGCGCCACCTCTTATAGTGGATACCCTCAAACATAGGAGATCTCATGGAAGCAGCAAAACCACTTGGGGTAAATTGCCTACAATAAGGTTTTTGGATTGTTGGAAATATGAGCAATTTACCAAGTGATTTTATTAACATAAATACTAGATAAAGCATGAGTAATATAATAGAGATAAAACAAGTCATGCGTTCTGACAGAGAGAAGGTAAATAGCTTCTGCATATATGAACCGTTGCCTAGCATATCTATATAATACAGTAGAACTAGTTGTATATATGAAGTAGAACCTATCATGTGTAGGACAAGGACTAGAATAAGGAACTGCGGCATAACCTTTAACAGGAAAGACAAGAACACATACGGACAGCAGCAGCAGAAGCGCTGGACTTGGGGTCAGTGTCCTCGCCTGCCATGTCGTCGAGGAGGTCGTGGACGTCGGGGAAGAAGTCGTCATCGGGGAAGTAGTCGTCGGCGACCGGATCGTCCATGATGAAGCAGCCAGTAGTCGCGCTGAGCGCTCCCCAAAAACCTTATCACCCTTCTCACGTACAGGACTCAAAAGGTGTGGTTTCGGAGGCCTACTGTCCCGACCTGCGGTGCACGCTGCAAGACGGGATGGGGAAGAACGTAGCAGCAGCGCGTTGCTCAGGAACTTGTGGCGAGAGGAGGAAGAGATTCTGGTGCGCCTCTCTGAGAGGAGCCACCTCCCTTTTATAGGCGCAAGAGAAGGAGGCGAGAGGCTGCGCCGGGAGCTGAAGGGAACGCGGGAGATGAAACGAACAGTCAGCACCCGAGTGACCTTTCGTATACCCGTAGTGCGTGGCAAAAATTTAGATATCGGCTCGGCTCATTCCCGCAACCCGCGGCATGGCGCGTCATGACGAGGCGTGGCGTGGCGTGGCGAGGCGGGCGGCGGAGGAGGAGGGCGCGTGGATATCCCTCTTGTTCTCATGCTCGCACAAGTGGGGAAAGAACCTCCCTTATAAGGAGGTCCAACTCCCACTAAACTAGCAATGTGGGACTAAACTTTAGTAGTATCCCTTGCCTTGCATAAATGGGCTAAGTGGGCCTCTAGGATTTATTAGGAATTTCTAAAATAGTTATTGGGCTGCCCAAAATAGACTAAATTCCAGCAATCCCCCACCAGATCCCAGAGGCACACAGAAATTTGCCTTTGGTTCCAAAACACTATTTTATATACCGGTACTGCAGTGGAGACTGTTAAGTTGAACTTCCACCTAGAACTCTATGCTACACTAGTAAGCAACTTGAATAGTGGACTGGGCCTTGAACTGCAAGTTTTCTGCGAATCTAGCTTCACATAAAGCCTTGACCGATACGTGGCTACCGTGGGTCTTCCCCGCGGGTGGAGCTTATGCGTCATACTCCGTGACCTTTCATGAGTTTACTAGAGAGAACCCTACTCTCATAGATTGCGACGTTTGACAATCAGACTCATATAGGTGTGTTCTTCAAAAGATATTCTGCAGGATAACATCTCTGCTTAAATAAGCCACTTAAAACACATTAAGATATACATCAACCTGCCATGTAGATTAGGAGAGTATTGCATCTTCATGGAGTGGTATTGTGAATAGTAAGGATACTCTCCTCTCAGTTGACCAATAGCTTGTCTTCCACATCTAATTCACGGGATCTCCGATCACAAAGAATAGGTTACCACTGTGAACAACTCATATTGTTGGTCTCAAACCCATCTCCCTCGATGCATTATCTATCACATTACGTGATAGACCCTTGGTAAAAGGATCTGTCAGATTTTTAGACGTTTGGATATAATCCAACGCAATAACTCCGGAGTTTTTCATTTTCCTGACAGACTTTAACCTTCTCTGAACGTGTCTTGATGACTTCATGTTATTCTTTGAACTGCTCACTTTCGTGATCACAGTTTGATTGTCGCAGTTCATAAGGACATCCGGTACAGGTTTCTCAACAACCGGCAAGTCATTCAAGAGCCGGCGTAGCCAATTTGCTTCAACCGTAGCTGTATCTAGTGCTGTGAGTTCTGCTTCCATTGTTTTCCTCGTTAAGATGGTCTGCTTGCAAGACTTCCAAGAAACAGCGCCACCTCCATGAGTGAATACATAACCGCTCGTGGCCTTTATCTCATCAGCATCTGAGATCCAGTTTGAGTCACTATACCCTTCAAGCACCTTTGGATGCCCGGTGTAGTGAATTCCATAATTTGCAGTGCCTTTAAAATAACGCAAAACTCTTTCTAGAGCTTTCCAATGCACATCTCCTGGTTTTGAAACAAACCGACTCGGTTTGCTAACAGCAAAAGAGATGTCAGGTCTTGTAGCACTGGCTAAGTACATAAGCGAGCCAATAATCTGAGAATACTTCAATTGGTCTCTAGCAATTCTTCGATTCTTTCGAAGCAACACACTAGCATCATATGGTTTTGGAGAGGGCTTGCAGTCACGATAGCCAAAGCGACTCAAGATCTTTTCCACATAGTGAGATTGAAGCAATGTAATCCCACCATCATCGTCTCTCAACAACTTGATGTTCATAATGACATCAGCCACTCCTAAATCCTTCATCTCAAAACAACGAGATAGGAAATCCTTGACCTTCTTAATAACATTCAGATTGGTTCCGAAAATCAGTACGTCATCAACATATAAGCATAGGATAACTCCCTCGCCCCCACCATGGCGATAGTACACACATTTGTCAGCTTCATTCACAACAAAGCCTGCAGCTGTTAAAGGTTTTTCAAACTTCTCATGCCACTGTTTGGGTGCTTGCTTAAGTTCGTACAAAGACTTCAGCAACTTGCACACTTTCCCTTCCTAACCATCTAGTACAAACCCATCTGATTGTTCCATATAAATTTCCTCGTCCAACTCTCCATTTAGGAAAGCAATCTTAACATCCATTTGATGAACGAGAAGACCATGCGAGGCAGCTAGTGAAAGTAGAACTCGAATAGTGGTCAGTCCAGCAACAGGTGAGTAAGTATCTAAGAAGTCTTCACCTTCCTTTTGGGTATAACCCTTAGCCACGACCCGAGCCTTGTACTTCTCAATAGTACCATCAGGCCTAAGCTTTTTCTTGAATACCCATTTGCATCCTATAGGTTTGCACCCATAAGGACGATCAGTTATCTCCCAGGTTTCATTCGCCAAGATGGAATCCATCTCGCTACGAACCGCTTCCTTCCAGTAGTCAGCATCTTCAGATGCATAGGCCTCTGAAATAGAACTGGGAGTGTCATCTATGAGATACACGAGAAAATCATCACCAAAGGACTTTGCAATCCTTTGTCTATTGCTACTTGTAGGAACTTCATTGTTCTCCTCCACAGGACTTTCAAAGTGTTCTATCGAAATGGCGGGTTTGGTAATTGTAACTGGTTCCTGATTCGATGAACTAGGCATCTCCTGATTAGATGAGGTAGCCATATCCTTCATGGGAAAGATATCTTCAAAGAAAGTCGCATCATTCGACTCCATGATCGTACCGACATGCATGTCAGGTACCTCAGATTTTACAACCAAGAATCTATAGCCAATGCTATGAAAAGCATATCCCAGGAAAACACAATCCACAGTCTTTGGTCCAAGCTTCTGTTTCTTTGAAATTGGAGCATTGACTTTCGCCAAACAACCCCATGTTCTCAAATAAGAGAGTTATAACGTTTTCTTCTCCCATTCCTCGAATGGAGTTATCTCTTTGTTCTTTGTGGGGACTCGGTTCAGGACATGAAATGCTGTCAATATCGCCTCCCCCCACCATGCCTTGGAGAGACCCGATGTATCTAACATGGCGTTAACCAAATCAGTTACACAGAAGAGATCCGCTAACAAGATTTTTATTGACGGAGTGGACATAATGCACGTTCTTCAGCCGCACGATCTTCCCCGAAGTAAACTTCAGATCGACCGTGCCAACACCACGAACAGAAGCACTTGAACCGTTGCCCATCAGCACGGTTGAAGTCCCTGCGGTCTGATAAGACGAAAACATGGAAATATCACCGCATACATGCACATTAGCACCCGTGTCAATCAACCAGTCAGGAGAATGACATACTGAAAGAATAGTGGGAAATATACCATACCCAACATCCTTCATGTTAGTGTCTCCAATGACAACATTAGCGGTCTTGCCGCCTTTCCCAGGTTGACGCTTGTCATAGCGATTAGGGCAACTAGGAGCCCAATGATCAGGATCCCCACACACATGACAAGAACCTTTCTTCTTGCCATTCTTCTTCTTGAAGTTTGGGTGTTGCACAGCCTTGTTCTTCCCATCAAACTTTGCTTTTCCATCAAACTTGCCCTTGTTCTTGAACTTGTTGGGCTAGATGTTCTGCTTCTATACCACATTGGCACTAGATCCTCCCTCAATACCTCGAGCACGTGTGTCCTTTGCTCTCGCCTTTTCTTCCACATCAAGAGTGCCAATGAGATCCGGGAGGGAAAACTCCTGCCTCTTATGGTTCAGCAAGGTAGCAAAGTTCCTCCATGAAGGAGGAAGCTTAGTGATGATACCTTCGGCAACAAACTTGTCCGGTAGCATACAACTGAAGTGCTCAAGTTCTCTAGCAAATGACTGTATCTCATGAGCTTGCTCAACCACAGAGCGCTCTTCAGTCATCCTGTAATCATAGAATTGCTCCATGATGTACAGCTCAGTGCCAGCATCCGAGACCCCAAACTTGGCCTCGAGTGCATCCCACATATCTTTTCCATTATCAATTGACGCATAAGCATCAACTATGTTCTCACCAAGAACACTCAAGAGAGCAGCCTTAAACAGAGTATCCATTTTCTGAAAAGCTTGTGCCTGTTGAGCATCAAGATCTTCTTCAGGTTTGCCGAGAGCGGCGTCATAGAAACTCATGGTTTGAAACCACAAGACTGCTCTGACGCGCCACCTCTTATAGTGGATACCCTCAAACATAGGAGGTCTCATGGAAGCAGCAAAACCACTTGGGGTAAATTGCCTACAATAAGGTTTTTGGATTGTTGGAAATATGAGCAATTTACCAAGTGATTTTATTAACAGAAATACTAGATAAAGCATGAGTAATATAATAGAAATAAAACAAGTCATGCGTTCTGACAGAGAGAAGGTAAATAGCTTCTGCATATATGAACCGTAGCCTAGCATATCTATAGCAGACAGTAGAACTAGTTGCATATATGAAGTAGAACCTATCATGTGTAGGACAAGGACTAGAACAAGGAACTGCGGCATAACCTTTAACAGGAAAGACAAGAACACGTACGGGACAGCAGCAGCAGAAGCGCTGGACTTGGGGTCGGTGTCCTCGCCTGCCATGTCGTCGAGGAGGTCGTGGACGTCAGGGAAGAAGTCGTCGTCGGGGAAGTAGTCGTCGGCGACCGGATCGTCCGTGATGAAGCAGCCAGTAGTCGCGCTGAGCGCTCCCCAAAAACCTTATCACCCTTCTCCCGTACAGGACTCAAAAGGTGCGGTTTCGGAGGCCTACTGTCCCGACCTGCGGTGCACGCCGCAAGACGGGATGGGGAAGAACGTAGCAGCAACGCAGTGCTCAGGAACTTGTGGCGAGAGGAGCGACCTCCCTTTTATAGGCGCAAGAGAAGGAGGCAAGAGGCTGCGCCGGGAGCTGAAGGGAACGCGGGAGATGAAATGAACAGTCAGCACCCGAGTGACCTTTCGTATACCCGTAGTGCGTGGCAAAAATTTAGATATCGGCTCGGCTCATTCCCGCAACCCGCGGCGCGGCGCGGCGTGACGAGGCGTGGCGAGGCAGGCGGCGGAGGAGGAGCGCGCGTGGATATCCCTCTTGTTCTCATGCTCGTACAAGTGGGGAAATAACCTCCCTTATAAGGAGGTCCAACTCCCACTAAACTAGCAATGTGGGACTAAACTTTAGTAGTATCCCTTGCCTTGCATAAATGGGCTAAGTGGGCCTCTAGGATTTATTAGGAATTTCTGAAATAGTTGGGCTGCCCAAAATAGACTAAATTCCAGCAATCCCCCACCAGATCCTAGAGGCACACAGAAATTTGCCTTTGGTTCCAAAACACTGTTTTATATACCGGTACTGCAGTGGAGACTGTTAAGTTGAACTTCCACCTAGAACTCTATGCTACATTAGTAAGCAACTTGAACAGTGGACTAGGCCTTGAACTGCAAGTTTTCTGCGAATCTAGCTTCACATAAAGCCTTGACCGATACGTGGCTACCGTGGGTCTTCCCCGCGGGTGGAGCTTATGCGTCATACTCCATGACCTTTCATGAGTTTACTAGAGAGAACCCTACTCTCATAGATTGCGATGTTTGACAATCAGACTCATATAGGTGTGTTGTTCAAAAGATATTCTGCAGGATAACATCTCTGCTTAAATAAGCCACTTAAAACACATTAAGATATACATCAACCTGCCATGTAGATTAGGAGAGTATTGCATCTTCATGGAGTGGTATTGTGAATAGTAAGGATACTCTCCTCTCAGTTGACCAACAGCTTGTCTTCCACATCTAATTCACGGGATCTCCGATCACAAAGAATAGGTTACCACTATGAACAACTCATATTGTGGGTCTCATACCCATATCCCTCGATGCATTATCTATCACATTACGTGATAGACCCTTGGTAAAAGGATATGCCAGATTTTTAGACGTTTGGATATAATCCAACGCAATAACTCCGGAGTTTTTCATTTTCCTGACAGACTTTAACCTTCTCTGAACGTGTCTTGATGACTTCATGTTATTCTTTGAACTGCTCACTTTCGTGATCACAGTTTGATTGTCGCAGTTCATAAGGACACGCAGTACAGGTTTCTCAACAACCGGCAAGTCATTCAAGAGCCGGCGAAGCCAATCTGCTTCAACCGTAGCTGTATCTAGTGCTATGAGTTCTGCTTCCATTGTTGACCTCGTTAAGATGGTCTGCTTGCAAGACTTCCAAGAAACGGCGCCACCTCCATGAGTGAATACATAACCGCTCGAGGCCTTTATCTCATCAGCATCTAAGATCCAGTTTGAGTTACTATACCCTTCAAGCACCCTTGGATGCCCGGTGTAGTGAATTCCATAATTTGCAGTGCCTTTCAAATAACGCAAAACTCTTTCTAGAGCTTTCCAATGCACATCTCCTGGTTTTGAAACAAACCGACTCAGTTTGCTAACAGCAAAAGAGATGTCAGGTCTTGTAGCACTGGCTAAGTACATAAGCGAGCCAATAATCTGAGAATACTTCAATTGGTCTCTAGCAATTCTTCGATTCTTTCGAAGCAACACACTAGCATCATATGGTGTTGGAGAGGGCTTGCAGTAACTATAGCCAAAGCGACTCAAGATCTTTTCCACATAGTGAGATTGAAGCAATGTAATCCCACCATCATCGTCTCTCAACAACTTGATGTTGAGAATGACATCAGCCACTCCTAAATCCTTCATCTCAAAACAACGAGATAGGAAATCCTTGACCTCCTTTTAATAACATTCAGATTGGTTCCGAAAATCAGTATGTCATCAACATACAAGCACAGGATAACTCCCTCGCCCCCACCATGGTGATAGTACACACATTTGTTAGCTTCGTTCACAACAAAGCCTGCAGCTGTTAAAGTTCTTTCAAACTTCTCATGCCACTGTTTGGGTGCTTGCTTAAGTCCGTACAAAGACTTCAGCAACTTGCACACTTTCCCTTCCTGACCATCTAGTACAAACCCATCTGGTTGTTCCATATAAATTTCCTCATCCAACTCTCCATTTAGGAAAGTAGTCTTAACATCCATTTGATGAATGAGAAGACCATGCGAGGCAGCTAGTGAAAGTAGAACTCGAATAGTGGTCAGTCGAGCCACAGGTGAGTAAGTATCAAAGATGTCTTCACCTTCCTTTTGGGTATAACCCTTAGCCACGAGCCGAGCCTTGTACTTCTCAATAGTACCATCAGGCCTAAGCTTTTCTTGAATACCCATTTGCATCCTATAGGTTTGCACCCATAAGGACGATCAGTTATCTCCCAGGTTTCATTCGCCAAGATGGAATCCATCTCGCTACGAACCGCTTCCTTCCAGTAGTCAGCATCTTCAGATGCATAGGCCTCTGAAATAGAACTGGGAGTGTCATCTATGAGATACACAAGAAAATCATCACCAAAGGACTTTGCAATCCTTTGTCTATTGCTACTTGTAGGAACTTCATTGTTCTCCTCCACAGGACTTTCAAAGTGTTCTATCGAAATGGCGGGTTTGGTAATTGTAACTGGTTCCTGATTCGATGAACTAGGCATCTCCTGATTAGATGAGGTAGCCATATCCTTCATGGGAAAGATATCTTCAAAGAAAGTCGCATCATTCGACTCCATGATCGTACCGACATGCATGTCAGGTACCTCAGATTTTACAACCAAGAATCTATAGCCAATGCTATGAAAAGCATATCCCAGGAAAACACAATCCACAGTCTTTGGTCCAAGCTTCTGTTTCTTTGAAATTGGAGCATTGACTTTCGCCAAACAACCCCATGTTCTCAGATAAGAGAGTTATAAAGTTTTCTTCTCCCATTCCTCGAATGGAGTTATCTCTTTGTTCTTTGTGGGGACTCGGTTCAGGACATGAAAGCACTTGAACAGAAGCACTTGAACCGTTGCCCATCAGCACGGTTGAAGTCCCTGCGGTCTGATAAGACGAAAACATGGAAATATCACCGCATACATGCACATTAGCACCCGTGTCAATCAACCAGTTAGGAGAATGACATACTGAAAGAATAGTGGGAAATATACCATACCCAACATCCTTAATGTTAGTGTCTCCAATGACAACATTAGCGGTATTGCCGCCTTTCTCCGGATGACGCTTGTCATAGCGATTAGGGTAACTAGGAGCCCAATGATCAGGATCCCCACACACATGACAAGAACCTTTCTTCTTGCCATTCTTCTTCTTGAAGTTTGTGTGTTGCACAGCCTTGTTCTTCCCATCAAACTTTGCTTTTCCATCAAACTTGCCCTTGTTCTTGAACTTGTTGGGCTGGAAGTTCTGCTTCTGTACCACATTGGCACTAGATCCTCCCTCAATACCTCGAGCACGTGTGTCCTTTGCTCTCGCCTTTTCTTCCACATCAAGAGTGCCAATGAGATCCGGGACGGAAAACTCCGGCCTCTTATGCTTCAGCAAGGTAGCGAAGTTTCTCCATGAAGGAGGAAGCTTAGTGATGATACCTCCGGCAACAAACTTGTCCGATAGCATACAACTGAAGTGCTCAAGTTCTCTAGCAAAAGACTGTATCTCATGAGCTTGCTCAACCACGGAGCGCTCTTCAGTCATCCTGTAATCATAGAATTGCTCCATGATGTACAGCTCAGTGCCAGCATCCGAGACCCCAAACTTGGCCTCGAGTGCATCCCACATATCTTTTCCATTATCAATTGACGCATAAGCATCAACTATGTTCTCACCAAGAACACTCAAGAGAGCAGCCTTAAACAGAGTATCCATTTTCTGAAAAGCTTGTGCCTGTTGAGCATCAAGCTCTTCTTCAGGTTTGCCGAGAGTGGCGTCATAGCAACTCATGGTTTGAAACCACAAGACTGCTCTCACGCGCCACCTCTTACAGTGGATACCCTCAAACATAGGAGGTCTCATGGAAGCAGCAAAACCACTTGGGGTAAATTGCCTACAATAAGGTTTTTGGATTGTTGGAAATATGAGCAATTTACCAAGTGATTTTATTCACAGAAATACTAGATAAAGCATGAGTAATATAATAGAGATAAAACAAGTCATGCGTTCTGACAGGGAGAAGGTAAATAGCTTCTGCATATATGAATCGTAGCCTAGCATATCTATAGCAGACAGTAGAACGAGTTGCATATATGAAGTAGAGCCTATCATGTGTAGGACAAGGACTAGAACAAGGAACTGCGGCATAACCGTTAACAGGAAAGACAAGAACACGTACGGGACAGCAGCAGCAGATGCGCTGGACTTGGGGTCGGTGTCCTCGCCTGCCATGTCGTCGAGGAGGTCGTGGACGTCGGGGAAGAAGTCGTCGTCGGGAAAGTAGTCGTCGGCGACCGGATCGTCTGTGATGAAGCAGCCAGTAGTCGCGCTGAGCGCTCCCCAAAAACCTTATCACCCTTCTCCCGTACAGGACTCAAAAGGTGCGGTTTCGGAGGCCTACTGTCCCGACCTGCAGTGCACGCCGCAAGACGGGATGGGGAAGAACGTAGCAGCAGTGCAGTGCTCAGGAACTTGTGGCGAGAGGAGGAAGAGATTCTGGTGCGTCTCTCTGAGAGGAGCGACCTCCCTTTTATAGGCGCAAGAGAAGGAGGCGAGAGGCTGCGCCGGGAGCTGAAACAAACAGTCAGCACCCGAGTGACCTTTCGTATACCCGTAGTGCGTGGCAATGGCAAAAATTTAGATATCGGCTCGTTCCCGCAACCCACGGCGCGGCGCGGCGCGTCGGGGCGAGGCGTGGCGTGGCGAGGCGGGCGGCGGAGGAGGAGCGCGCGTGGATATCCCTCTTGTTCTCATGCTCGTACAAGTGGGGAAAGAACCTCCCTTATAAGGAGGTCCAACTCCCACTAAACTAGCAATGTGGGACTAAACTTTAGTAGTATCCCTTGCCTTGCATAAATGGACTAAGTGGGCCTCTAGGATTTATTAGGAATTTCTGTGGGCTGAACAAAATAGACTAAATTCCAGCAGTATTTTGTGCTAGGGCGTGTCTAGGTTTCAATCGACCGAGATTTAACCAGATCCAGGTTAAGTGATATAACATACTCCCTTCATTCCACAGTGTAGTGCTTCCTCTATCCCCGTGCTTCAACTTTGACCGTAAATTTAACTACCAAAATCGATTGTGGCGGGAGCAAAAATTATATCAGCGAATTCGTATTCGAAAGAAGTTTTCAATATATAATTTTTTCTCCCGCCGCAGTTGGTCTCGTTGGTTAAATTTATGGTCAAAGTTGGACCTCGGAAAGCGCGGACGCACTATATTTTGGAATGGGGGGAGTATAAGAAAGAAAAAAGTTGCACGAATCTCAACGTAAGATCCTACAAATATAGCATCGACTAAGACTTGATTATGTCTCGGTCGATTGAAACATAGCAATCCCGTTTGTGCTAAACTTTAATCATAGATTTAACTAAAATATAATTCATTTTGGTGACAAGCATTTTATTTTTTTAGTTCGTATTTTTGGTGACATGCATTATTATTTTTAGTTAAATTTATGATCAAAGTTTAGCACAAAATACTAAGGGGACCAATAAATCAGGACGAAGGTAGTACTAAGGATTATATGACATGGAACCAGACAAAAATGGTATCTTCAGTGTGAAATCTGCCTATCATCTCATGATGACTTTGAATAGGGCAAGGACCTGATAGCCGGAGTCCTCGAGCTCGGTTAACAAGAACAAGTGATATATGGCCGTGTGGGAAACAAGTGCATCTGCAAAGGTCAAGATACACATGTGGCGAATGATACAAAACGACCTGGCGGTCAGGTCTGAGCTCTTTCAACGTCGGATCAAACCTGTTATTTTTTATGCTGTGTGCGGCCGAGAGGTGACGATGGTGCATCGCTTCTGGGCCTGCCAACATTCAGTTCAGCTCGGAGGATGTTGCGTTCAGAGTTGGGAGTTTTGGTGGTGACCCCGCCAAGTCAGATGGACTTCCAGAGCGCCCTAACCTCCTGGTTGCTGGACTAGTTCGCCATTGCTGACAATGAGGTGACCATGGTCCAGGCGGCCTATGGGATGTGGTTGGCAGGAAACGGTGAAAGAGGATCGCCCGCCACATGAAATATTGACTACGGTAAGGTTCACATGGCCTAGTGGAAGCTGGCGCATGAGGCGAGGGCGTCGCAACCGGATCCTATGATCGACCAGAAGTGGGAGCCCCCGAATGACGAATGGGTCAATATTGTTGGTATTGATCTAGAGGCCCAATGGACCAAAACGAAAATAAAAAGACCAGAAATAAAGTTACGTTAAATAGAGAAACAGGGAGGCCACGAACCAACGTTCGTACCCCTCGATCTCAACTTACGCGCCCTGATCGGGGGCACCCTAACCAACTATGGTTTTGGTCCCCTGTCGCCAGCGCACATAAAAAGATGGGGGAGCAGCCGACACCTACGCTAGACGAGTTCTTGTACAGTTTACTCTTACTCCCCACATCCCTAAACCCTAACCGATCTGGGGGAGCGCGGCACGACGGGAAGATCATCTCCAAGCGCTGCCCCTGTCCCAGGGCAGTGTTGGTGGCGCTCGGAGGGACGCCGCTACTTGCAGCGAGCATCTTCACTGAGCCTGCATCAAGCCTGCATCAAGCAGGCACGGGACTTCACATCGCCTACACCAATGGCTTCTTCCATTGGTGGTAAGAACTCAACCCCTCTCTGTTCATATGCAATTAGGTGATCTGAATTCTAGGCATAAGATCCAATCTATCCTACTGGATTAAGTCTAACAAATATCAACTCTGACTGTGCGGTCTCGAGACACCGAGAGAAAAGTGGATGAGGGGTAGTGTTGCGGGATCACAATGGCACGTTTATGGCCGGAGCATGCAATCATTTTCCTCACATCGTTGATCCGGAAGCAGTGGAGGTTCTGGCATGCCGGAGGGCTGTTGAAATGGCCGTCGAGTTTCAAGTCCAGAGAGCTCATGTGGAGCTGGACAACAAGGCGATGGTGCAAATGATCAACCAACCAATCCGGAACCTATCCGCTCTGGGGCCTTGGGTGCAAGATATCAAGGAGATGCTCAACTCGATGATGGAGTTCAAGGTTTCTTGGGTTCGTCGTTCTGGAACGTTGCCGCACATAAGGTAGCTAAAGTAGCGAAAATGCTACATCTACGCACACCTACGTTCTCCTTTACGTAAACTTCTTAATTATTAATCTCTCCTTCCTGATTTCAACTGGGTGAGCCCTCTGCCTCTAATTTTGCCCAACAAAGATATGCCACCTGGCCTATTACGTTAGTTACGAAGATTGATTACGTAGATGTAGCATTAATCCTAAAGTATGGGTAGGAGAAGAACAATGTGAGACTTGGTTGGCTTCGCCACCAGACTCTATTTTAGATGCAATTTCTAATGCCATTCCAAACTTTGTTTAAATAAAGCGGCAAGAAGTTCCCCTTAAAAAAATAAAGCCGCTCCTGTTCTCATCAGGTTCTACGTACGTACACTAGTGAACTACTTGTTCCTGACAGGAAGGGAACATAAGAAGAACATTTCGTCCAGCCCTTTGTGTCGTCCAATCTAATTTGTCTAAGGACTATGATCAAATCTCCGAGCGCTTTAGTCTCCGAATAGACCATCTTTGATTGCTATTTTGTGACTTTGATAATACATATAATTGATCATGTGTGGATTAACCTTGATCACTTCCAATCGGAGCTAGGTGCGTGGAGGAATTCATCTCTGCCCTAGATCATAGGCAAAGATCGGCACCAGCTGGTTCCCTACGTACACCTTAATATACCACTATGCCGGTCGTTCTTTCCTTGCTTCTGCCAATATGCAAGTGGAACCTAACTAACGGCACATATGGATAAGCACGTTTTACTCTTACTTAGTCAACTGTACATTGTTGGGCTTCATCAGCTGATCTTTTTGTGTATGCACTCTCTGCAGATTTTTTTTTTCGCCCAATGCTGGTGGAGATGAGGAGGAGCTTGGCTGAGACCAAGGTTGTCAGAATCATGATTTTGTTTTTGTTTCTGTGATTATACATTTTTATCCATATTTTGCTGCAGTTATTATTCTATGATTGTGATAGATCTAGGATCTAAGATTCTGTTAGTTAGGATCCTACAATTTGCAATCCTACTAGAGGGGTTTCGATCCAATTCAGGTTACAATTCTAACAACCTTGGCCGAGACTAAGGGTTTATGGTTGAGGCAGCAGAAATAACTATCTACATCGGGCTTTGAGGATGCCCGCCCAGTAGGGGCCGGGGTGTTGCACTAACAGACATAGATTAACAAAGAGGAGCCCCCAACCGGTGAAGCAAAGGACATAGATCCATTATGAAGTATGTTTATGTTGTATTTTTTATATTCAGAATGTAGCTTTTTCTATAAATTTGGTCAATTTTTCAAAGAAACTAACTTAGGACCATGTTTATAGGCCATATATGTTGGAACTATGATATCATTTTTTTGGTATTACTTAGCCAATCAGTGATTATTTTGTCATTGCACTCTTTTTTGCTCTGACAGTCATTAAGAAAAGCCATTGCTTTCTAGACTTGGAGGGATGATGCTCTGGTAAGGACAGGTTTTTTCTTCTTATTGGGTCATTATCCTCTTCTAACCTTTTCTTTTGCAAAAAGGCTCAATGTCACATAGTTAGTATCACTAGTACTTACAAACACACCTATAGAAAAAGATAAAATTACATTCAAATTTATGGGATGGGGGAGTCTTCTTCCTCTTGCATCCACAGGCGGCGCGCCATGAGTATAGCTCGATGGCACCCAGGCCTACACCTCGACAGAGCAAACTTTTCAAACCCAGAAGTTTGTAGAAGCAACAACTAGGAAGTCGTCTATGCGACCAAGAGACGTCGACGACCGCGATCTGCAAAGCAAATCGCCACGCTAGAGAGGAAAACCCCGATAACGTCATGTAAAATCTGAAGAACACGAATGTCGGCCATATTCAGGCAGATCCACCAGATAATTGAACCAACTAGATCCTAGAAGACCTGCCAGAGACACGGCTCCACATGCCCTCCGCCGGAGATAAACACACCAACAGAACGGGGAAAGAGCAGGATGAACATCGGGGACAACACCACTGCTTCGCCGCCCCAAACCGAACTCGAACTCCCTAAGAAACCTTAAAAATCACCGATGACGTTACATGATAGTTCTGGGTCTGATGTCGGCCTCACCACCGTCCAGGACCGTACACCGACTCACTCTTTTCCGGTGGCCTAGTCAGACCGTGTTGCTGTTGAAGATCACCACGCTAGATAACATATACCGCCATCGAGCATATCACATGCTGATAGCTGCAGCCCGACCACGAATCAGTGTTGCCGGCGCGCCACAACCCACCAGCTCCTCCATACATCCTCTCTCTCGTTGTCGGCGCCACGCGGGCTTTGACTGACGGCAGCGAAAGGGATCGGATCACAGGTGGTGGCTAGGGTTAGAGCATCTATAGCCGGGAGCAGCAAACCCCCCTCATACGCCCGGGCGGACGGCTCAGTCACTGACCGATCAAAAACCGACCCAGTCGGGTGCCTCAAACCGGCCTCAACGCCCGGACTGACTGGCTCCCATCATATCCAGCCCAAATATGCGGTGGATATGGGGAGGTCCAGGTGCATCCGTCCTATGAAACCCGGCCCACGCTTGCACAACCGACCCCACATATATTCGTCCCTATCCGCTACCCGGAAAAAAACCTGTTTCCTCTGCAAACTAAAACAGCAACATACTTGTGCAGTAGCCTACAGGTGCCTGCAAAGACTGTCGGTATGTCTAGCCACGTCCGTGCCCGGCATCATCACCGAATAACAGTTCGCGTAGATTTCGTGAGGTAAAGAGGCAAGACGCGGCGCGTCGATCGTTGTGGAAGCCGTGTTGGTTGTCCCACTTTTACCGATCGTGCCGCTTTCATCAGGTAGGTATATGTATATCAGCCGAGCCGAGCCATCGACCGAACGTCGACAGGGCGGGTGGGTGCTGCCAAGACGGGGATCCAAACTGCTGTCCCGAGTGCATGCATGCATCATGTCTGGCCGTCTGGGGGATTGTATATCTATCGATACGTCGATGCATACGATGTCGTGTCGTGTCCGAGCTAGTCTTCCAATCATATGATCGACATGCGCGGCAGGGACATACCAGGAGCAGCGCGGAGCGAGATATTTCTCTCATACTCCCTCCGTTCGAAATTACATGTCTCGAATATGGATGTATCTAGAACTAAAATATGTCTAGATACATCTATTTCTGCGACAAGTAATTCCGAACGGAGGAAGTAACTCAGTAGGCGTCTCAGAGAGCGCGTCCACATGTCACGGGCATGGCCGTGGACGCAGCTCCCATGCGTGTCTCCTGTCGCCTCTCATCTAATCGCACGGTTCGTATGGTCGAGCACGAGCAGGCGCCTACGTCCACACGGGAACGCTGGCTCTCACGTCCTCTCTGGAAATTAGCTAAACCTAACGTGTATGGCGGGAATCCACCCCTCAGCGCTGGTGACGTGGCGACGCTCCAGAACCTCACGATGTCAGTTTGTTTCTGCCGCAGTCATGTCGCGTCACATCGGATTGGCAATGTCAGATAGATGCAGAACCTGAACAGAGAAAAAAAACGTGACCCTTCATGTCAACAGCAAACGATCGAGGGAGCGCCTGGTGCTCGTTGCACGAGCAGTATCCCGGTCGCTATCGGTGCTCGATCCGCCGAACCGTAGTTTTTTGTTTTCGCTCACGGGTGACACCAGCAGTATCCCGATTCTTTATTTTCTCCCCCAGGCTCTTTGGAAGCGGCCATGCATCGTCTGACTCGTCGCGCGTAACCATATTTTGTTCGGTTGATCATCTTGGGAAGCTTCTGCATTTTTCAACGGAAATTGTATCCGTGATATTACTATGTATGCGATTTTGAAGTGTCGCTGTCTCTAAGGCAAGCGGCTGAGCTCCTCGTTTTGACTGGAGTAGTTGTTGATCGAGCAAAGCATGCATGACTCGATGGAGTGGAGACCGATCTATGATTGAATACTTTGGTCTGAAGGAAGAATATATTGGTCTTGAATTCGGCATTTTTTGTTTAGTCCACAAAATGTGGAGTGTGCCATGATTATGCTCGATCGATCTCCGCCGTGTACGTGTGCCTGTACATATCATCATCATCTAAAGAAGCGACTCGCGATTGCGACCTAGCGCTGCCACCGGATCCCTCCTTCGCCGCCACCTCCCCTCAATGCCTCTTTCTCCTCCGCCACACCTTCCTCCCCTCGTCGTCGCCTGAGGCTCCCTCCGGCAAAGTACGGATGGCTCGAAGGAAGGCGGCGGCGGGGCCCTTCTCTAGCTGCTCGACGCTGGTACGGCGGTTGCCATCCGTGGATAAGGGGCGGTGGTTCCTTTGGTGAGCCTTCCCCGTCCGGTGGTGCAGCGGGGCGGATGGGCTGCCGGGGATCGGTCCGGGTGGCCGGCGATTCATCGGTGAGTTGGTGCCGCGTTTTGCTGCCCAGCGGCCAACGGCGCCAAGCTACTCCTTCCTCCAACCCATGTTGCGTGCACTCCGTCTTACCGGACATGGTCATGCTGCTAGCATGTTACCGGGTTGGGACGGAGCGGGAGATGGGGATCCTGTTTGGGTTAATTCCCAGGTCGGCTCCTCCTGGCCGCGACGGCGACGATACCTGAGGGTGCCATTTTTCTTCTTGGAGACGTTGTCCGGGTCCGCCCTACCTTTTCTGTCCCCACGGTCTATTGGGTGAAAACCTAGGGCGGCGATGATGCTTTTGGCGCCGTGTCCTTCTTGAAGGCATCGTCGTGAGAGCTATGTGGCGGTGGAAACTGCTTGGATATGCGTCGGCAGTTGCAGATGGCGTGCCCCTCTTCCTCCAGGAGGTAGTTGTTCCGGGGGAACCCTAGATATGTGTCTCCGGATGGATGATGATGGAGACTTTGGTGTCGTTCTCCCTCTTGGGGGTATCGTCTTGGAGCACTGTTCATTGGAGAGGCCAACAGGTGGAGCGGTGTTTCATCGACCGCATTAATGACCGTGAGTCTCGGCGGCGTGGAGCGGTAGAGTCTTAGAGTTGGACGCGATTTGATCGACGCACGCAGGCTAGTGGCGCTGTCTGATGTCGTGGTCACGTCGACGGCAGATGGGACTGGAAAGATCCGTGCAGTTATCTCTTGTCTACCTAATATTAAAGGAGGGATTGTTTCACCACTTTTTTTGTCCAATCAACCGTTTCGTACGTCCTTTTCTATTCTGTTTCGTAAAAAAAAGAAAAAAAAAGGTGTGCCAAGGTGGGCTCGAACCGTGGTGGCCAACAACGGACGTACCAACTCTTCTATGCGATGGCATAAAAAATTAAAACTTCGCTTTGCTACTATTGAAACCACGATCCACATAAAAAAATTCTTTTTTTACGAGGGAAGATAATTTCTTTGATCAAGCCCATTAATAAGAGCAGCTAAAAATGCTTTCGTTGAGGTTCAAACTCACAACTTACACAGTAGGTAGCAAACAGCACAACCAACTCACCTAGCTTCTCCTTTTGTCAGGAAAGATGATCCGCTATCGAATAAAATAGTACCACCTCGCTCTTTTGGTTAAAATCTCACCGGTTTATATACAGGTGTAATTTATCGTAGAATCAAGAAGAAATAACGAACCCAGGTTGAGGTGTTGGCCCAACTAAAAAAAAAACTTATCCTAAGGAAACGAAGAAATTAAAGCATCAGAAATAAATTGGTGTGTGGCTACATGTGACAAATACAAGAAAGGTTGTGGCTAATAAGCCAAGAAAGCCTAGAAAGGCAGCGGAAATTCTCGGCAGCGCCGGGCGAGGTGATGCTTTTTTTATATAAACTGGAGAAGATGATTTTTGATACAAACTTCGCCAAGAAACGAACTGGATGTGAATTCACCTCGGTGTTGAGCTGAGCCATCCAGGAGTGTGTGTACTTCCATAGATGGCGCTTCCGTGTGTTCCGTTGGAGTTCCTCATCCGGTACATGGGCAACCCTGCTTCCGTGTGATCAAAGGAAGCCATGCCGGCAGCTACGCGTTGGTCCTGGTCGTTAAGAGGCGTGGGACGGTGCAACTCCAACCTCGGCCTTTTCCTCGACTAGGTTTTGATGAGTTTCATCCGGAAGCCAAGGTGCTTACGGACTCCAAGTATATTCACCAAAGCTTTCTCTACAATTTAAGGTAATCTATGTGTCTTACGGGGATGCATGCATACATTGAACATACATTTTTTATTACGGCAAAGCTAAAATCCTGCCGACCGATGGTTTGCAACAGGCGCGTACGACCTGATGGCCCTTCGATCCCCCACGTAAGACGCAGGCAGCCGCTCGATAATTTCTTTCACTGTCACGCACGAGAAAAAGAAAGCTCTCTGTGAGCGATCGGAACGCCCGCCGCCGCCCATCCCGCGAGCGCCGCCGCCGGCTGCCACCTCCCTCCGACCCGTACAACCCCCAATCGAGTCCCTCAATCTTTCATCTCCATCCACGCGAGATTCTGCTCCTTCCGCGCCATGGCTGCCATGGCCGAGCTCAGCCAGCTCCGGCTGTGAGAGGAAGAGAAACGGGAGAGGGAGAAGTCCAGGCGCCCACCACCGCCGGCTGCATCGACCTCAGGCTGGATCCGCTGCCCACCATCGCCGCATGTGCCTCGACCTCGGGCTGCATCCGCCGCCCATCATTACCGCCGGTGCCTGCCGCTCGGGCGGAAGAGGGAGCCGTCGTGTCGCTGCTCGCCTCGCGCGTCTGAGGGAGCGGTTGCAGCAACGGCAGTTTTGGCCTCTGAAGAAATTGCAGCAGCTTGCGTGTGATGGAGTGACTGCACTTTTGGCCTCTGAATAAATTGCAGATTTGACCTCTGAAGCAACTGCACTTTGCTTCCAATTAGAATACCAAATGAGCAGCGGCAGTAACAGCTAGAACATGCGTACAAATGCATCATTTCAATCCAGAAAATTCTGTTTTCTAGTGTTCTTTTATCTGAAGAAAGTGTATGAGGCCAAGGTCTACTATTAGTTTTCAGAAAATTCAGACTTTCATTGTTCCATTCTCTCTTTGTGAAATGCAGCTTGGGTAAATTAAGAGGTAAATTTAGTTTCAACAGATAAATCCGAGGGACAATAGATGTAGTTTGTGTCAAGTAGATGTCCTATTATATTTACGAAAATGCTAAAATCCGAACCCAGATAACTTCTATGTAAATAGTATGATAATTTAGACATCACGGAGCTGATAATTTGCATACAAACACCTAGGGGTAATTTTAACCCGGGGAATAAGTTGTTGAAAAACATCCCTGATAACTTATTTGTAAATCGCATGGTAATGTACACATCGAAAACCTCATAATTTAGGTACAAACAGCACAAAAACTTTAACACATGCAAAAAAGTTGTTAAAAACATACCACCGATAACTTTTCGTGTAAATAACACGATAATATAGGCTCCTGTACATAATAACTTAGGTTCAAACATCACGATAACTCTGCCTCATAAAAAAAAGTTGTTGAAAATATAGTATCGATAACTTCTTTGTAAATAGCATGATAATTTAGGCACCACAGAGCTGATAAGTTGCATATAAACATCGAGGGGTAATTTTAAACCCGGGGAATAAGTTGTTAAAAACACCCCTGGTAACTTATTTTTGTAAATCGCATGGTAATATATACATCACATACCTGATAATTTAGGTACAAATACCACGATAACTTTGACACGTGAATTTTTGTTGTTGTTGAAAATATACTCTCTTTGTAAATAACATGGTAATATACACTCCCGGACTTGATAACTTATGTACAAACACCACGATAACTTTGCCCCGTGAAAAAAAGTTGTTAAAAATATACTTCGGTAACATCTGTGTAAATAATAACATGGTAATATATGCCCCCAGACCTGATAACTTAGATACAAACACTACTAACTTTGACTCGGGGAAAAAGATGTTAAAAACATACCACTGGTAACTTTTTGTGTAATAAGCATGATAATATAGGCTCCTGGACCTAATAAGTTAGGTACAAACACCACGATAACTTTGACCCGTAAAAAAAAGTTGTTGAAAATATACCACTAATTTCTTTCTCATGTAAATAACATGATAATATACACTCTCAGACCTGATAACTTAGATACAAACACCACGATAACTTTGACTCACGTAACAAAGTTGTTTGCAAACATACTCCGGTAACATCAGTATAAATAACATGGTAATATAGGCTCTCGGACCTGATTATTTAGGTACAAACACCTCGATAACTTTGACCCGTGAACAAAAGTTGATGAAAACAAAGTTTGGTTGGATCTGTGTAAATAACACGGTAATATACGCATAGCAGAGCTGATAACTTATTTAGCCCAGGCATGATAATTTTTGACCCAAAAAAAAGTATCCGAACCATGCCAAAAAAACATGGTCTCGCCGTGGCGGATTTTTTTGTAAAAACAGATTTAGGATCTAACAAGCGGTCTGAGCTATAAAACATTTTAAAATTTCAAAATAAAAACAATCTATGATGACATTAGCTTTTCCGCACTTTTTATGCCCGGAATCAGGGGAGAAAGCTGGAAGAAGTCATTTTTATGGCCAGAATTTTGCCTATGTAAACATTGTGATAATTTATGTACCATATATGTGATAACTTGCATACCCAGGCGTGGTAACATTTTACCTCAGAAAAAAAGTTGTCGAAACATATCAACATGGGATCTAGTTTCGAAGGTCTCGTCGCGCCGAATTTTTTATGTGAAAACAATTTTTCGATCGGACGGACGGTTTGAACTACAAAACATTTTGGAAATTCAAAATATGAGAGAATCTAGAGTGATGTCATCAATTTTGTCTTACATGCATGCATATAATTAGGCATTGTATTAAGAGTCATGACATGTGCATGAAGAGAGAGAAAAATTAGTAATCACATGTGAAGAAAAGTGGCTGCATGCACTCGCGACCGCATGCATGCACGCACTAGTTAAGTCGTCCTGATTTGTTGTTTAAAATCCGAACGACTGCGCGTTAGTACAGTCCATTAATGAAACCCACAATATGAAACATTGCTATATGTACTCCTTCAACTTATCAAAAAGTATATATCCAGCACAGCTGGTACGTCTAGATTAAGCAAATGCGAAAAATAAATCTCAGTTGCACAGCTCTTACTACAACATGCTGCGACACATCATTTATTATGCTTCTTCAAAAGAAAACAGATGTTGCTTTGACCCAATTTCTATCTGTAGGTATATGGTAGAGTAGGAGGAATAAATAATCTATATCTCTATCTCTTCTCTACCTGCATCAAACTCTAATACTACGCACTAGCTCCAGGAGATTGAGAGCATCAACATAGTTACATGGAGGACTCAGGAGATGACCGAAGGGGGAGAGAGATTTATTACCCCACTAATTATTGCAATGCACGTCCCTATTTACTAGATATTTATGCACTGGTGCAATGTAAGGCATGTTTGCTATAAAAGTAAAGAGTACGACATGTTCAGTTAGATTTTGATTTTTGCATAGAGAAAAGAGACACCACCCGGTGCGAATAGTATACATGTATTATACCATGGGTCGGAACTAAGCGGTCTCTTGTGAAAATATGAGCTGGACTGAGAGGTCTTGGGCCATTATAGGTGTGATTGTTTTTTTCCCGTTGCAACGCACGGACATGTTTGCTAGTTCCTCCTGAAGACGGGATGGCGGAAGATGGCATCGGCAGATCCTAGAGCGTGCGTAGGCGGTGCATGTTATGGGACGCCTAAACCGGATGGTCTTCAGGCCACTAGATTAGATTGTGTCTGTTCTGCGGACAGGGCACATCTGTATGCTTGTAGGTGTAGCGACTTTGTTCGCCTAGAAGGAGGCTTCGATTGATCCTTGTATTGATTAATAAAGATGGCGTGTGCATCATGTTGATACAGAGGTCGGGGGTAATCCTTTTTTTCGAAAAAAAATCTAAAGCAAATCGCTCATATTCGAACTTGGACGTCGATCAAAAAGCTTTTGTATGTAATATGTATACATGTGTGCAGTGTGCATTTTCTCTGGTAGCCAGGAAGTATCAAGCTAGAATGCAAGCCAGAGCTTTTGTACTCAGGACGTATGTCTATCAGACAAACCTGCAGTGGACACAAATCTTCCAGTGACTAGCTCACATTCTCCACGGGAGAAGTCCTCTTCCATTATCTAAACAAAGTTCTCCACGGGTGAGCATGCAGTAGCAGTATCAACCTCTCATATTTCTGCACGTGTGTTGAGGGCGAGGATAGCGAAAGCAACAGACGGCGAAGGCGACGGGCCTGGCCATGGCCTCGTCTCGTCGATCGGGTAGAAAACTGAAGCCGGTGCGCAAAGAAACAAAGAAAAAACCTCTGAAGAACAAGTGCACCAGTCCGTATATTATTACACCGCGAAAGGATTTCGGCCAAGAACAGCTGCTCGCTCGTTGGGTAGATCAAGATCTTCATGTGAAGATTAATTGAGCTTTAACCTCGTATATAATACTCCATCAAACACTTGTGTGTAGTTTTCGGAATAGATTCAAAACAAAATATACTACTACATCACATGCATATTGGCATATATATAGCTAGCTAGCTTTGCCGAGGAAGACGTATGTCCGAAGCATCACCTCGTCTCAAGAAGCAGACATCAACTCGGGGGGACGGCACCGAGGCGCGGTGGTGCCCGGACGCTGACGCTACCGTCGCCGGCGCTGTCGGCCGCGACGAGGACGATGAGGTGGCCCGGTGCTTCTCGCACGCGGTGCGCCTAAGCATCCGGCACATGCCCTCGGCCACGCGCTCCGCGGGGCCGCCGCGCCTGAACATGCGGCAGAAGGCCATGTGCGCCCGCACGGCCTCCTCCACGCCCATGGCCGCGGTGCGCTTGCTGCGGCCGGCCTCGTACTTGACGGCCTCGGAGCACAGCCCGCACAGCCACCTGCCCCCGAAGCAGGCCCTCACGCCGCCAATGTACTCGCCGGTGCACTCCTCCTCCAGGCCGCAGCACTCGCAGCTCACCACCACCGCCGGATCTACAGCCTCCATGCCTAACTTAGAAAGTTGGATTATTACCTAGAAAACCACGGCGGACTCTTCTTCTTGGACTGGTTAATCAAGAAGAAGAAGAAGAATAAGAAGATGATGAAGAAGGTTCTCTTGTGCTTTTGGTGCTGTGCTTTGTGTGGTGTGTGCAGCGGTAGGTACGTTTAGATATCGATTAGGAGGCCCAGGGCACCTCTGCTCTCCCGCGCTGTCATGGCGACTGCGACCCGAGCGAAGAACAGTTTGTTTTGTCACATGGACTCATGTACCACCGCTCATCGGCCGGCCGGGTGACACGTCCACCAGGTGCATGCCGTGTTGCCTGATATTTTTGCCCGTTTACATTATGCAAGCTGCTACTACCTCAGTCCCGATTTATTGGTCTCCTCAGTATTTTGTGCTAGGGTGTGTCTAGGTCTCAGTCGACTGACATTTAACCAGGTCTAAGTTAAGTGATATAACATGTAAGAAAGAAAAAAGAAAAATTTGCACGGATCTCAACGTAAGATCCTACAAATATAGCATCGTCTAAGACTTGGTTATGTCTCAGTCGATTGAGACATAGCAATCCTGGTTGTGCTAAACTTTAACCACATATTTAACTAAAAATAATAATGTTCCTTTTGGTGACATGCATTATTAATTTTAGTTAAATCTATGATCAAAGTTTAGCACAAAATACTAAGGGGACCAATAAATCAAGACGAAGGTAGCACTAAGGATTATATGACATGGAGCTAGATAAAAATGGTAACTTCAGTGTGAAATCTGCTTATCATCTCATGATGGCTTTGAATAGGGCAAGGACCTGATAGCCAGCCGGAGTCCTCGTCGGTTAACAAGAACAAGGGATATATGGCCCCGTGGGAAAGAAGTGCACCTGCAAAGGCCAAGATACACATGTGGCGAATGATACAAAACGACTTGGTGGTCAGGTCTGAGCTCTTTCAACGTCGGATCATACCTGGTATTTTTTATGTTGTGTGCGGCCGAGAGGAGACGATGATGCATCGTTTCTGGGCCTGCCAACATTCAGTTCAGCTCGGGGGATGTTGTGTTCGGAGTTGGGAGTTTCAGTGGTGACCCTGCCAAGTCAGATGGACTTCCAGAATGCCCTAGCCTCCTGGTTGCCGGACTGGTTCGCCATTGCTGTTGATGAGGAGAAGGAGACCATGGTCCTCGCGGCCTACGGGTTGTGGTTGGCAAGAAACGATGAAAGAGACAGGAAGAGGATCTCCCGTCACATGAGATACTACGGTAAGGTTCACATGGCCGACTGGAAGCTGGCAGATGAGGCGAGGGCGTTGCAACCGGAGCCTATGACGACTAGAGGTGGGAGCCCCCGAATGACGAATGGGTCAATATCAACTTTGACTGTGCGGTCTCGAGACACGGAGAGAAAGGTGGATGAGGGGTACTGTTGCGAGATCACAAGGGCGCGTTTATGGCCGGAGCATGCCATCATTTTCCTCACATTGCTGATCCGGAAGCAGTGCAGGTTCTGGCTGTTGGGGAACGTAGTCATTTCAAAAAAATTTCTACGCACACGCAAGATCATGGTGATGCATAGCAACGAGAGGGGACAGTGTTGTCTACGTATCCTCGTAGACCGAAGCGGAAGCGTTGACGCAACGTAGAGGAAGTAGTCGTACGTCTCCCCGGTCCAACCGATCCAAGCACCGTTACTCCGGCACCTCCGAGTTCTTGGCACACGTTCAGCTCGATGACGCTCCCCGGGCTCCGATCCAGCAAAGCTTCGGGGAGGAGTTCTGTCAGCACGACGGCGCGGTGACGATCTTGATGTTCAACCGTCGCAGGGCTTCGCCTAAGCACCGCTACAATATGACCGAGGTGGAATATGATGGAGGGGGGCACCGCACACGGCTAAGGAACGATTACGAAGATCAACTTGTGTGTTCTAGGGTGCCCCCTGCCCCCGTATATAAAGGAGCCAAGGGGAGGGGGCGGCCGGCCAAGGAGGGCGCGCCAAGGGGGAGTCCTACTCCCACCGGGAGTAGGACTCCCTTCTTTCCTAGTTGGAAAAGGAGAAGTGGGAAAGAGGAGGAAGAGGGAAAG
>NC_041380.1:573372394-573384416 GCF_002162155.2 Triticum dicoccoides
GATACTCCGGTAAAATCCCAATTTCACCCGGAACGATTCCGATATCCAAATATAGGCTTCCAATATATCGATCTTTATGTCTCGACCATTTCGAGACTCCTCCTCATGTCCATGATCACATCCGGGACTCCGAACAACCTTCGGTACATCAAAATACATAAACTCATAACGAAATTGTCATCATAACGTTAAGCGTGCGGACCCTATGGTTCGAGAACAATGTAGACATGACCGAGACACGTCTCCGGTCAATAACCAATAGCGGAACCTGGATGCTCATATTGGTTCCTACATATTCTATGAAGTTGTTTATCGGTCAGACCGCATAACAACATACGTTGTTCCCTTTGTCATCGGTATGTTACTTGCCCGAGATTCGATGGTCGGCATCTCAATACCTAGTTCAATCTCGTTACCGGCAAGTCTCTTTACTCGTTCTGTAATACATCATCTCAAAACTAACTCATTAGTTGCAATGCTTGCAAGGCTTATGTGATGTGCATTACCGAGAGGGCCCAGAGATACCTCTCCGACAATCGGAGTGACAAATCCTAATCTCGAAATACGCCAACCCAACATGTACCTTTGGAGACACTTGTAGAGCTCCTTTATAATCACCCAGTTACGTTGTGACGTTTGGTAGCACACAAAGTGTTCCTCCGGTAAATGGGAGTTGCATAATCTCATAGTCATAGGAACATGTATAAGTCATGAAGAAAGCAATAGCAACATACTAAACGATCGAGTGCTAAGCTAATGGAATGGGTCATGTCAATCACATCATTCTCCTAATGATGTGATCCCGTTAATCAAATGACAACTCTTTGTCTATGGTTAGGAAACATAACCATCTTTGATTAACGAGCTAGTCAAGTAGAGGCATACTAGTGACACTTTGTTTGTCTATGTATTCACACATGTATTATGTTTTCGGTTAATACAATTCTAGCATGAATAATAAACATTTATCATGAAATAAGGATATAAATAATAAATTTATTATTGCCTCTAGGGCATATTTCCTTCAGTCTCCCACTTGCACTAGAGTCAATAATCTAGTTCACATTGCCATGTGATTTAACACCAATAGTTCACATCATTATATGACCAACACTCAAAGGGTTTACTAGAGTCAATAATCTAGTTCACATCGCTATGTGATTAACACCCAAAGAGTACTAAGGTGTGATCATGTTTTGCCTGTGAGAGAAGTTTAGTCAACGGGTCTGCCATATTCAGATCCGTATGTATTTTGCAAATTTCTATGTCAACAATGCTCTGCACGGAGCTACTTTAGCTAATTGCTCCCACTTTCAATATGCATCCAGATTGAGACTAAGAGTCATCCGGATCAGTGCCAAAACTTGTATCGACGTAACCCTTTTACGACGAACCTTTTGTCACCTCCATAATCAAGAAACATATACTTATTCCACTAAGGATAATTTTGACCGCTGTCCAGTGATCTACTCCTAGATCACTATTGTACTCCCTTGCTTAACACAGTGTAGGGTATACAATAGATCTGGAACACAGCATGGCATAATTTATAGAACCTATGGCTGAGACATAGGGAATGACATTCATTCTCTTTCTATCTTCTGCCGTGGTCAGGCTTTGAGTCTTACTCAATTTCACACCTTGTAACACAGCGAAGAACTCTTTTCTTTGACTGTTCCATTTTGAACTACTTCAAAATATTGTCAAGGTATGTACTCATTGAAAAAACTTATCAAGCGTCTTGATCTATCTCTATAGATCTTGATACTTAATATGTAAGCAGCTTCGCCGAGGTCTTTCTTTGAAAGACTTCTTTCAAACACTCCTTTATGCTTTGCAGAATAATTCTACATTATTTCCGATCAATAATATGTCATTCACATATACTTGTTAGAAATGCTGTAGTGCTCCCACTCACTTTCTTGTAAATACAGGCTTCACCACAAGTCTGTATAAATCTATATACTTTGATCATCTCATCAAAGCGCATATTCCAACTCCGAGATGCTTGCACCAGTCCACAGATGGATCGCTGGAGATTGCATATTTTGTTAACATTTTTAGGATTGACAAAACCTTCTGGTTGCATCATATACAACTCTTCTTTAAGAAATCCATTAAGAAACGCAGCTTTGTTTATCCATTTGCCAGATTTCATAAAATGCGGCAATTGCTAACATGATTCATACAGACTTAAGCATAGATACGAGTGAGAAACTCTCATCGTAGTCAACATCTTGAACTTGTCGAAAACCTTTTTGCAACAATTCTAGCATTGTAGATAGTAACACTACTACCAGCGTCCGTCTTCCTCTTGAAGATCCATTTATTTTCAATTGCTTGCCGATCATCGGGCAAGTCAACCAAAGTCCATACTTTGTTTTCATACATGGATCCCATCTCAGATTTCATGGCTTCAAGCCATTTTGCGGAATCTGGGCTCACCATCGCTTCTTCATAGTTCGTAGGTTCATTATGATCTAGTAGCATGATTTCCAGAACAGGATTACCGTACCACTCTGGTGCGGATCTTACTCTGGTTGATCTACGGGGTTCAGTAATAACTTGATCTGAAGTTTCATGATCATCATCATTAACTTCCTCACTAATTGGTGTAGGTGTCACAGAAACCATTTTCTGTGATGAACTACTTTCCAATAAGGGAGCAGGTACAGTTACCTCATCAAGTTCTACTTTCCTCCCACTCACTTTTTTCGAGAGAAACTCCTTCTCTAGAAAGGATCCATTCTTAGCAACGAATTTCTTGCCTTCGGATCTGTGATAGAAGGTGTACCCAACGGTCTTCTTTGGGTATCCTATGAAGACACATTTCTCCGATCTGGGTTTGAGCTTATCAGGATGAAACTTTTTCTTATAAGCATTGCAACCCCAAACTTTAAGAAATGACAACTTTGGTTTCTTGCTAAACCACAGTTCATACAGTGTCGTCTCAAAGGATTTAGATGGTGCCCCTTTTTTTCGTGAATGCAGCTGTCTCTAATGCATGATCCCAAAACGATATTAGTAAATCGGTAAGAAATATCATAGATTGTACTATATCCAATAAAGTACGGTTATGACGTTCAGGCACACCATTATGTTGCGGTGTTCCAGGTGGCATGAGTTTGTGAAACTATTCCACATTGTTTTAATTGAAGACCAAACTCGTAACTCAAATATTCGTCTCTGCGATCAGATCGTAGAAACTTTATTTTCTTGTCATGATGATTTTCCACTTCACTCTGAAATACTTTGAACTTTTCAGACTTATGTTTCATCAAGTAGATATACTCATATCTGCTTAAATCATCTGTGAAGGTCAGAAAATAATGATACCTGTCGCGAGCCTCAATATTCATCGGACCACATACGTCAGTATGTATGATTTCCAACAAATCTGTTGCTCGCTCCATTGTTCCGAAAAACGGAGTCTTAGTCATCTTGCCCATGAGGCATGGTTCGCAAGCATCAACTGATTCATAATCAAGTGATTCCAAAAGCCCATCAGTATGGAGTTTCTTCATGCGCTTTACACCGATATGACCTAAACGGCAGTGCCACAAATAAGTTGCACTATCATTATTAACTTTGCATTTTTTGGCTTCAATATTATGAATATGTGTAACACTACGATCGAGATCCGACGAACTATTTTCATTGGGTGTATGACCATCGAAGGTTTTATTCATGTAAACAAAACAACAATTATTCTCTGACTTTAATGAATAACCGTATTGCAATAAACATGATCAAATCATATTCGTGCTCAACGCAAACACCAAATAACACTTATTTAGTTTCAACACTAATCCCGAAAGTATAGGGAGTGTGCGATGATGATCATATCAATCTTGGAACTACTTCCAACACACATCGTCACTTCACCCTTAACTAGTCTCTGTTCATTCTGCAACTCCCGTTTCGAGTTACTACCTTAGCAACTGAACTAGTATCAAATACTGAGGGGTTGCTATAAACACTAGTAAAGTACACATCAATAACATGTATATCAAATATACCTATGTTCACTTTGCCATCCTTCTTATCTGCCAAATACTTGGGGTAGTTCCGCTTCCAGTGACCAGTTCCTTTGCAGTAGAAGCACTTAGTCTCAGGCTCAGGACCAGACTTGGGCTTCTTCACTTGAGCAGCAACTTGCTTGCCATTCTTCTTGAAGTTCCCCTTCTTCCCTTTTCCCTTTTTCTTGAAACTAGTGGTTTCGTCAACCATCAACACTTGATGTTTTTCTTGATTTCTACCTTCGTCGATTTCAGCATCACGAAAAGCTTGGGAATCGTTTCTGTTATCCCTTGCATATTATAGTTCATCACGAAGTTCTACTAACTTGGTGATGGTGACTAGAGAATTCTATCAATCACTATCTTATCTAGAAGATTAACTCCCACTTGATTCAAGCGATTGTAGTACCCAGACAATCTGAGCACATGCTCACTAGTTGAGCGATTCTCCTCCATCTTTTAGCTATAGAACTTGTTGGAGACTTCATATCTCTCAACTCGGGTATTTGCTTGAAATATTAACTTCAACTCCTGGAACATCTCATATGGTCCATGACGTTCAAAACGTCTTTGAAGTCCCGATTCTAAGCCATTAAGTATGGTGCACTAAACTATCAAGTAGTCATCATATTGAGCTAGCCAAACATTCATAACGTCTGCATCTGCTCCTGCAATAGGTCTGTCACCTAGCGGTGAATCAAGGACATAATTCTTCTGTGCAACAATAAGGATAAACCTCAGATCATGGATCCAATCCGCATCGTTGCTACTAACATCTTTCAACACAATTTTCTCTAGGAACATATCAAAATAAACACAGGGAAGCAACAACGCGAGCTAATGATCTACAACGTAATTTGCAAAATACTACCAGGACTAAGTTTATGATAAATTTAAGTTCAATTGATCATATTACTTAAGAACTCCCACTTAGATAGACATCCCTCTAATCCTCTAAGTGATCATGTGATCCAAAACAACTAAACCATAACCGATCATCACGTGAAATGGAGTAGTTTTCAATGGTGAACATCGCTATGTTGATCATATCTACTATATGATTCACGCTCGACCTTTCGGTCTCAGTGTTCCGAGGCCATATCTGCATATGCTAGGCTCGTCAAGTTTAACCTGAGTATTCTGCGTGTGCAAAACTGGCTTGCACCCGTTGTAGATGGACGTAGAGCTTATCACACCCGATCATCATGTGGTGTCTGGGCACGACGAACTTTGACAACGGTGCATACTCAGGGAGAACACTTTTTATCTTGAAATTTAGTGAGAGATCATCTTATAATGCTACCGTCAATCAAAGCAAGATAAGATGCATAAAAGATAAACATCACATGCAATCAATATAAGTGATATGCTATGGCCATCATCATCTTGTGCTTGTGATCTCCATCTCCGAAGCACCGTCATGATCACCATCGTCACCGGCGCGACACCTTGATCTCCATCGTAGCATCGTTGTCGTCTCGCCAATCTTATGCTTCTACGACTATCACTACTGCTTAGTGATAAAGTAAAGCATTACAGGGCGATTGCATTGCATACAATAAAGCGACAACCATACGGCTCCTGCCAGTTGCCGATAACTTGGTTACAAAACATGATCATCTCATACAATAAAATTTAGCATCATGCCTTGACCATATCACATCACAACATGCCCTGCAAAAACAAGTTAGACGTCCTCTACTTTGTTTGTTGCAAGTTTTACGTGGCTGCTACGGGCTTAAGCAAGAACCAATCTTACCTATGCATCAAAACCACAATGATAGTTTGTCAAGTTGGTGCTGTTTTAACCTTCGCAAGGACCGGGCGTAGCCACACTCGGTTCAACTAAAGTTGGAGAAACTGACACCCGCCAGCCACCTGTGTGCAAAGCACGGCGGTAGAACTAGTCTCGCGCAAATGTACGTGTAATGTCGGTCCGGGCCGCTTCATCCAACAATACCACCGAACTAAAGTATGACATGCTGGTAAGCAGTATGACTTATATCGCCCACAACTCACTTGTGTTCTACTCGTGCATATAACATCAACGCATAAAACCTGGCTCGGATGCCACTGTTGGGGAACGTAGTAATTTCAAAAAAATTCCTACACACACGCAAGATCATGGTGATGCATAGCAACGAGAGGGGAGAGTGTTTTCTATGTACCCTCGTAGACCGAAGCGGATGTGTTGACGCAACGTAGAGGAAGTAGTCGTACGTCTTCCCGGTCCAACCGATCCAAGCACCGTTACTCCGGCACCTCCGAGTTCTTGGCACACGTTCAGCTCGATGACGCTCCCCGGGCTCCGATCCAGCAAAGCTTCAGGGAGGAGTTCTGTCAGCACGACGGCGTGGTGACGATCTTGATGTTCAACCGTCGCAGGGCTTCGCCTAAGCACCGCTACAATATGACCGAGGTGGAATATGGTGGAGGGGGGCACCGCACACGGCTAAGGAACGATCACGAAGATCAACTTGTGCGTTCTAGGGTGCCCCCTGCCCCCGTATATAAAGGAGCCAAGGGGAGGCGGCGGCCGGCCAAGGAGGGCACGCCAAGGGCGAGTCCTACTCCCACCGGGAGTAGGAATCCCTTCTTTCCTAGTTGGAGAAGGAGAAGTGGGAAAGAGGAGGAAGAGGGAAAGGAAAGGGGGGCCGCCGCCCCCCTCTCGTTGTCCTATTCGGACTAGGGAGGGGAGGGGCGCGCGGCCACCTCTTGCCTCCTTACCTCTTCTCCCTTAGGGCCCATGTAGGCCCAATAACCCCCGGGGGGGTTCCGTTAACCCCCCGGTACTCCGGTAAAATCCCGATTTCACCCGGAACGATTCCGATATCCAAATATAGGCTTCCAATATATCAATCTTTATGTCTCGACCATTTCGAGACTCCTCCTCATGTCCATGATCACATCCGGGACTCCGAACAACCTTCAGTACATCAAAATACATAAACTCGTAATGAAATTGTCATCATAACGTTAAGCGTGCGGACCCTATGGTTCGAGAACAATGTAGACATGACCGAGACACGTCTCCGGTCAATAACCAATAGCGGAACCTGGATGCTCATATTGGTTCCTACATATTCTATGAAGATGTTTATCGGTCAGACCGCATAACAACATACGTTGTTCCCTTTGTCATCAGTATGTTACTTGCCCGAGATTCGATGGTCGGTATCTCAATACCTAGTTCAATCTCGTTACCGGCAAGTCTCTTTACTCGTTCTGTAATACATCATCTCAAAACTAACTCATTAGTTGCAATTCTTGCAAGGCTTATGTGATGTGCATTACGGAGAGGGCCCAGAGATACCTCTCCAACAATCGGAGTGACAAATCCTAATCTCGAAATACGCCAACCCAACATGTACCTTTGGAGACACCTGTAGAGCTCCTTTATAATCACCCAGTTACGTTGTGACGTTTGGTAGCACACAAAGTGTTCCTCCGGTAAACGGGAGTTGCATAATCTCATAGTCATAGGAACATGTATAAGTCATGAAGAAAGCAATAGCAACATACTAAACGATCGAGTGCTAAGCTAATGGAATGGGTCATGTCAATCACATCATTCTCCTAATGATGTGATCCCGTTAATCAAATGACAACTCTTTGTCTATGGTTAGGAAACATAACCATCTTTGATTAACGAGCTAGTCAAGTAGAGGCATACTAGTGACACTCTGTTTGTCTATGTATTCACACATGTATTATGTTTTCGGTTAATACAATTCTAGCATGAATAATAAACATTTATCATGAAATAAGGATATAAATAATAACTTTATTATTGCCTCTAGGGCATATTTCCTTCAGTCTCCCACTTGCACTAGAGTCAATAATCTAGTTCACATTGCCATGTGATTTAACACCAATAGTTCACATCATTATATGACCAACACTCAAAGGGTTTACTAGAGTCAATAGTCTAGTTCACATCGCTATGTGATTAACACCCAAAGAGTACTAAGGTGTGATCATGTTTTGCCTGTGAGAGAAGTTTAGTCAACGGGTCTGCCATATTCAGATCCGTATGTATTTTGCAAATTTCTATGTCAACAATGCTCTGCACGGAGCTACTCTAGCTAATTGCTCCCACTTTCAATATGCATCCAGATTGAGACTAAGAGTCATCCGGATCAGTGCCAAAACTTGTATCGACGTAACCCTTTTACGACGAACCTTTTGTCACCTCCATAATCGAGAAACATATACTTATTCCACTAAGGATAATTTTGACCGCTGTCCAGTGATCTACTCCTAGATCACTATTGTACTCCCTTGCTTAACACAGTGTAGGGTATACAATAGATCTGGTACACAGCAAGGCATACTTTATAGAACCTATGGTTGAGGCATAGGGATTGACTTTCATTCTCTTTCTATCTTCTGCCGTGGTCAGGCTTTGAGTCTTACTCAATTTCACACCTTGTAACACAGCCAAGAACTCTTTTCTTTGACTGTTCCATTTTGAACTACTTCAAAATATTGTCAAGGTATGTACTCATTGAAAAAACTTATCAAGCGTCTTGATCTATCTCTATAGATCTTGATGCTTAATATGTAAGCATCTTCGCCGAGGTCTTTCTTTGAAAAACTTCTTTCAAACACTCCTTTATGCTTTGCAGAATAATTCTACATTATTTCCGATCAATAATATGTCATTCACATATACTTGTCAGAAATGCTGTAGTGCTCCCACTCACTTTCTTGTAAATACAGGCTTCACCACAAGTCTGTATAAATCTATATACTTTGATCATCTCATCAAAGCCCATATTCCAACTCCGAGATGCTTGTACCAGTCCACAGATGGATCGCTGGAGATTGCATATTTTGTTAACATTTTTAGGATTGACAAAACCTTCTGGTTGCATCATATACAACTCTTCTTTAAGAAATCCATTAAGGAACGCAGCTTTGTTTATCCATTTGCCAGATTTCATAAAATGCGGCAATTGCTAACATGATTCGTACAGACTTAAGCATAGATACGAGTGAGAAACTCTCATCGTAGTCAACATCTTGAACTTGTTGAAAACCTTTTTGCGACAATTCTAGCTTTGTAGATAGTAACACTACTACCAGCGTCCGTCTTCCTCTTGAAGATCCATTTATTTTCAATTGCTTGCCGATCATCGGGCAAGTCAACCAAAGTCCATACTTTGTTTTCATACATGGATCCCATCTCAGATTTCATGGCTTCAAGCCATTTTGTGGAATCTGGGCTCACCATCGCTTCTTCATAGTTCGTAGGTTCATCATGATCTAGTAGCATGATTTCCAGAATAGGATTACCGTACCACTCTGGTGCGGATCTTACTCTGGTTGATCTACGAAAGAAAGGAATCTTCATATTTGGTAGCCAAGCTTGCCTTCCACGCCAAGGAGAGTCCCATCCGGACACGGGTGAAGTCTTCAGTCTTTCTATCTTCACAGCCCATCAGTCCGGTCCATGTCTAATAGGTCGGACGTCCGAGGACCCCTTAGTCCAGGACTCCCTCATTGGGTGCAATGTTGGTGTTTGTTTGTGCAGGTATTCGGTGGCTTGCACATTATCTTCTACTGGATTGATACCTTGGTTCTCAATATTGAGGAAAATACTTACGCTACTTTGCTGCATCACCCTTTCCTCTTTAAGGGAAAAACCAACGCAAACTCAAGAGGTAGCAGCGCTTTAGTCTCTGAATAAACCATCTTTGATTGCTATTTTGTGACTTCGATGATACATATAATTGATCATGTGTGGATTGACCTTGATCACTTCCTAGTCGGAGCTAGGTGCGCGGAGGAATTCATCTCCGCCCTAGATCACAGGCAAAGATTGGCACTACGTACACCTTAATATCTCACTACGCCGGCCGTTCTTTCCTTGCTTCTGCCAATGTGCAAGTGGAACCTAACTAACGACACATATGGATAAGCACGTTTTACTCTTACTTAGTCAGCTATACATTGTTGGGATTCATCAGCCAATCTTTTTGTGTATGCATTCTCCGCAGATTTTTTTCCCGCCCAATGGTGGTGGAGATGAGGAGAAGTTTGGCCGAGACCAAGGTTGTCAGAATCATGATTTTTTTCTGATTATACATTTTTATCCATATTTTGTAGGAGTTATTATTCTATGATTTAGATAGATCTAGGATCCAAGATATGTTAGTTAGGATCCAGTAATTTGCAATCCTACTATAGGGGTTTCTATACATATCAGGTTACAATTCTGACAACCTTGGCCGAGACTAAGGGCTTATGGATGAGGCAGCACAAATAACTATCTACATCGGGCTTTGAGGATGCCTACCAAGTAGGGGCCGGGGTGTTGCACTAACTGACATGGATTAACAAAGAGGAGGCCCCCGCCGGTGAAGCAAAGGACATAGATCCATTATGAAGTATGTTTATGTTGTTTTTTTATATTCAGAATGTAGTTTTTTCTATAAATTTGGTCAATTTTTAAAATAAACTAACTTAGGACCAAGTTCATATGCCATATATGTTGGAACTATGATATCACTTTTTGTGGTAATACTTAGCCAGTCAGTAATTATTTTGTCAGTGCACTCTTTTTTGATTTGACAGTCATTAAGAAAAGCCCTTGCTTTCTAGACTTGGAGGGATGCTGCTCCGGTAAGGAGAGATTTTTTCTTCTTATTGGGTCATTATCCTCTTCTAACATTTTCTTTTGCAAAAGGGTTCAATGTCACATATTTAGTATCACCATTACTTACAAAAATACCTATAGAAAAAGATAAAATTACATTCAAAATTATGGGATGGGGGAGTCTTCTTCCTCTTGCATCCACAGGCAGCGTGCCGTGAGTATAGCTTGATGCCGCCCAGGCCTACACCTCGACAGAGCAAACTTTTCAAACACAGAAGTTTGTAGAAGCAACAACTAGGAAGTCGTCTATGCAACCAAGAGACGTCGACGACTGGGATCTGCAAAGCAAATCGCCACGCTATAGAGGAAAACCCTGATAACATCATGTAAAATCTGAAGAAGACGAATGCCGGCCATATTCAGACGGATCCACCAGATAACTGAACCGAGTAGATCCTAGAAGACCTGCCAGAGACACGGCTCGACATGCCCTCCACCGGTCATAAACACACCAAAAGAACGGGGAAAGAGCAGGATGAACATCGGGGACAACACCACCCCCTCGCCGCCCCAAACCAAACTCGAACTCCCTAAGAAGCCTTAAAAATCACCGACGACATTGCATGATAGTTCTGAATCTGATGTCGGCTTCGCTACCGTCCAGGACCGTACACTGACTCACTGTTTTTCGGTGGCCCAGTCAGACCATGTTGTTGTTGAAGATCACTGTAACATCCCAAATTTTCAATTTGGAATGTTATACATAGGTCATTCATGCATATCATATTTTATTGCATTTTCGTTCTGCAATCCTCGAAATCCTAAGCAACTCAAGGACCTTCGGAGAGAGTTGGGGATTTCCCGGTTTTCATATTTGATTTTTTTATCAAATAATGAAACGAGGATTTTTGATTTTAATTATTTTTCTCTCCAAAAAATATTTCATATTAAAAAAATATGAGAGGAGATAATATGACTTCTCCAAAATAATTGAAATATTGGAGGAAAATATTAAAATCATTCATTTGATTTTACTTGGATTTTATTTGCATTAGAAAAATTGCACATTTTCAAAAATTGCATTTTAGGGCCAAGAAAATGTTCATCTCGTCCTAAATATTTCATTTAGGCGGTGAAAATTTGTTTTCGTATTTTTAGTTTTTTATTTTATTTTCTAGGATTTTATTTCTGTCGGGGAGTTTAAAAAAAAGTTCCAGCCGACTGGGCTGAAACCCAGCCCGGCCGCCTGCCCAACCGCCCGCGCCGCCGCCGCCGAGCCGGACTTGGAGTCCGAGCCGGACTCTACCGCCACCGCCTTGGCCCGTCACCCAAGCCGCCCCGCCCCGCCCCCTTTATATACGCGCTGCCCGAGCCGCCACCACCACAACCACCCGCCGCCACC